>NW_028226145.1:0-70096 GCF_052327205.1 Somniosus microcephalus | reverse complement strand
ACCTTCTCCCCTCTCCTCCTGCTTTTCCTTCATCCTCGCCCTCCCGGCGTCACCTTCTCCCTCTCCTCCTGCTGCTCCTCCTTCCTCCTCGCCCTCCCGGCGTCACCTTCTCCCCTCTCCTCCTGCTTCTCCTCCTTCCTCTTCGCCCTCCCGGCGTCACCTTCTCCCCTCTCCTCCTGCTGCTCCTCCTTCCTCCTCGCCCTCGAGGCGTCACCTTCTCCCTCTCCTCCTTCTGCTCCTCCTTCCTGCTGGCCCTCCCGGCGTCACCTTCTCCCCTCTCCTCCTGCTGCTCCTCCTTCCTCCTCGCCCTCCAGGCGTCACCTTCTCCCTCTCCTCCTGCTGCTCCTCCTTCCTCCTCGCCCTCCCAGCGGTCACCTTTTCCCCTCTCCTCCTGCTGCTCCTCCTTCCTCCTCGCCCTCCCGGCGTCACCATCTCCCCTCTCCTCCTGCTGCTCCTCCTTGCTCCTCGCCCTCCCTGCGGCCGCCTTCTCCCCCTCTCCTCCTGCTGCTTCTCCTTCCTCTTCGCCCTCCCGGCTTCACCTTCTCCCCTGTCCTCCTTCTGCTCCTCCTTCCTCCTGGCCCCTCCCGGCGTCACCTTCTCCCCCTCTCCTCCTGCTGCTCCTCCTTCCTCCTCGCCCTCCCAGCGTCACCTTCTCCCCTCTCCTCCTGCTGCTCCTCCTTACTCCTCGCCCTCCCGGCGTCACCTTCTCCCCTCTCCTCCTGCTGCTCCTCCTTCCTCCTTGCCCTCCCGGCGTCACCTTCTCCCCTCTCCTCCTGCTGCTCCTCCTTCCTCCTCGCCCTCCCGGCATCACCTTCTCCCCCCTCCTCCTGCTGCTCCTCCTTCCTCCTCGCCCTCCAGAATCACCTTCTCCGCTTTCCTCCTGCTGCTCCGCCTTACTCCTCGCCCTCCTGCGACACCTTCTCCCCCTCCTACTGCTGCTCCTCCTTCCTCCTCGCCCTCCCGGTATCACCTTCTCCCCTCTCCTCCTGCTGCTCCTCCTTCCTCCTCGCCCTCCCGGCGTCACCTTTTCCCCTCTCCTCCTGCTGCTCCTCCTTCCTCCTCGCCCTCCCGGCGTCACCTTCTCCCCCCTCCTCCTGCTGCTCCTCCTTCCTCCTCGGCCTCCTGGCTTTACCTTCTCCCTCTCCTCCTGCTGCTCCTCCTTCCTCCTCGCCCTCCCGGCATCACCTTCTCCCCTCTCCTTCTGATGCTCCTCCTTCCGCCTCGCCCTCCGGGCGTCACCTTCTCCCTCTCCTCCTGCTGCTCCTCCTTCCTCCTCGCCCTCCCAGCGTCACCTTCTCCCCTCTCCTCCTGCTGCTCCTCCTTCCTCCTTGCCCTCCCAGCATCACCTTCTCCCCTCTCCTCCTGCTGCTCCTCCATCCTCCTCGCCCTCCCGGCATCAACTTCTCCCCTCTCCTTCTGATGCTCCTCCTTCCGCCTCGCCCTCCGGGCGTCACCTTCTCCCTCTCCTCCTGCTGCTCCTCCTTCCTCCTCGCCCTCCCGGCATCACCATCTCCCCTCTCCTCCTGCTGCTCCTCCTTCCTCTTCGCCCTCCCGGCTTCACCTTCTCCCCTGTCCTCTTTCTGCTCCTCCTTCCGCCTCGCCCTCCCGGCGTCACCTTCTCTCCGCTCCTCCTGCTGCTCCTCCTTCCTCCTCGCCCTCCGGGCGTCACCTTTTCCCTCTCCTCCTGCTGCTCCTCCTTCCTCCTCGCCCTCCCGGCGTCACCTTCTCCCCTCTCCTCCTGCTGCTCCTCCTTCCTCCTCGCCCTCCCGGCGTCACCTTCTCCCCTCTCCTCCTGCTTTTCCTTCATCCTCGCCCTCCCAGCGTCACCTTCTCCCTCTCCTCCTGCTGCTCCTCCTTCCTCCTCGCCCTCCCGGCTTCATCTTCTCCCCTCTCCTCCTGCTTCTCCTCCTTCCTCTTCGCCCTCCCGGCGTCACCTTCTCCCCTCTCCTCCTGCTGCTCCTCCTTCCTCCTCGCCCTTGAGGCGTCACCTTCTCCCTCTCCTCCTTCTGCTCCTCCTTCCTGCTGGCCCTCCCGGCGTCACCTTCTCCCCTCTCCTCCTGCTGCTCCTCCTTCCTCCTCGCCCTCCAGGCGTCACCTTCTCCCTCTCCTCCTGCTGCTCCTCCTTCCTCCTCGCCCTCCCAGCGTCACCTTTTCCCCTCTCCTCCTGCTGCTCCTCCTTCCTCCTCGTCCTCCCGGCGTCACCATCTCCCCTCTCCTCCTGCTGCTCCTCCTTGCTCCTCGCCCTCCCTGCGGCGCCTTCTCCCCTCTCCTCCTGCTGCTTCTCCTTCCTCTTCGCCCTCCCGGCTTCACCTTCTCCCCTGTCCTCCTTCTGCTCCTCCTTCCTCCTGGCCCTCCCGGCGTCACCTTCTCCCCTCTCCTCCTGCTGCTCCTCCTTACTCCTCGCCCTCCCGGCGTCACCTTCTCCCCTCTCCTCCTGCTGCTCCTCCTTCCTCCTTGCCCTCCCGGCGTCACCTTCTCCCCTCTCCTCCTGCTGCTCCTCCTTCCTCCTCGCCCTCCCGGCATCACCTTCTCCCCTCTCCTCCTGCTGCTCCTCCTTCCTCCTCGCCCTCCTGCGACACCTTCTCCCCCCTCCTCCTGCTGCTCCTCCTTCCTCCTCGCCCTCCAGAATCACCTTCTCTGCTTTCCTCCTGCTGCTCCGCCTTACTCCTCGCCCTCCTGCGACACCTTCACCCCCCTCCTACTGCTGCTCCTCCTTCCTCCTCGCCCTCCCGGTATCACCTTCTCCCCTCTCCTCCTGCTGCTCCTCCTTCCTCCTCGCCCTCCCGGCGTCACCTTCTCCCCTCTCCTCCTGCTGCTCCTCCTTCCTCCTCGCCCTCCCGGCGTCATCTTCTCCCCCCTCCTCCTGCTGCTCCTCCTTCCTCCTCGCCCTCCCGGCTTTACCTTCTCCCTCTCCTCCTGCTGCTCCTCCTTCCTCCTCGCCCTCCCGGCGTCACCATCTCCCTCTCCTCCTGCTGCTCCTCCTTCCTCCTTGCCCACGCAACATCAACTTCTCCCCTCTCCTCCTGCTGCTCCTCCATCCTCCTCGCCCTCCCGGCATCACCTTCTCCCCTCTCCTTCTGATGCTCCTCCTTCCGCCTCGCCCTCCGGGCGTCACCTTCTCCCTCTCCTCCTGCTGCTCCTCCTTCCACCTCGCCCTCCCAGCGTCACCTTCTCCCCTCTCCTCCTGCTGCTCCTCCTTCCTCCTTGCCCTCCCAGCATCACCTTCTCCCCTCTCCTCCTGCTCCTCCTCCTTCCTCTTCGCCCTCCCGGCGTCACCTTCTCCCCTTTCCTCCTGCTGCTCCTCCTTCCTCCTCGCCCTCCCGGCATCACCTTCTCCCCTCTCCTCCTGCTGCTTCTCCTTCCTCTTCGCCCTCCCGGCTTCACCTTCTCCCCTGTCCTCCTTCTGCTCCTCCTTCCTCCTGGCCCTCCCGGATTCACCTTCTCCCCTCTCCTCCTGCTGCTCCTCCTTCCTCCTCGCCCTCCGGGCGTCAACTTCTCCCTCTCCTCCTGCTGCTCCTCCTTCCTCCTCGCCCTCCCAGCGTCACCTTCTCCCCTCTCCTCCTGCTGCTCCTCCTTCCTCCTTGCCCTCCCAGCATCACCTTCTCCCCTCTCCTCCTGCTCCTCCTCCTTCCTCTTCGCCCTCCCGGCGTCACCTTCTCCCCTTTCCTCCTGCTGCTCCTCCTTCCTCCTCGCCCTCCCGGCGTCACCTTCTCCCCTCTCCTCCTGCTGCTTCTCCTTCCTCTTCGCCCTCCCGGCTTCACCTTCTCCCCTGTCCTCCTTCTGCTCCTCCTTCCTCCTGGCCCTCCCGGATTCACCTTCTCCCCTCTCCTCCTGCTGCTCCTCCTTCCTCCTCGCCCTCCCAGCGTCACCTTCTCCCTCTCCTCCTGCTGCTCCTCCTTCCTCCTCGCCCTCCCGGAGTCACCTTCTCCCCTCTCCTCCTGCTGCTCCTCCTTCCTCCTCGCCCTCCCGGAATCACCTTCTCCCCTCTCCTCCTGCTGCTCCGCCTTCCTCCTCGCCGTCCGGCGACACCTTCTCCCCCCCTCCTCCTGCTGCTCCTCCTTCCTCCTCGCCCTCCCGGCGTTACCTTCTCCCTCTCCTCTTGCTGCTCCTCCTTCCTCCTCGCCCTCCCAGCGTCACCATCTCCCTCTCCTCCTGCTGCTCCTCCATCCTCCTCGCCCTCCCGGCGTCACCTTCTCCCCTCTCCTCCGGATGCTCCTCCTTCTGCCTCGCCCTCCGGGCGTCACCTTCTCCCCTCTCCTCCTGCTGCACCTCCTTCCTCCTCGCCCTCCCAGCGTCACCTTCTCCCCTCTCCTCCTGCTGCTCCTCCTTCCTCCTCGCCCTCGCGGAGTCACCTTCTCCCCTCTCCTCCTGCTGCTCCTCCTCCCTCTTCGCCCTCCCGGCTTCACCTTCTCCCCTGTCCTCTTTCTGCTGCTCCTTCCGCCTCGCCCTCCCGGCGTCACCTTCTCCCCGCTCCTCCAGCTGCTCCTCCTTCCTACTCGCCCTCCCAGCATCACCTTCTCCCCTCTCCTCCTGCTGCTCCTCCTTC
Source organism: Somniosus microcephalus (assembly GCF_052327205.1). Lineage (NCBI taxonomy): Eukaryota > Metazoa > Chordata > Chondrichthyes > Squaliformes > Somniosidae > Somniosus > Somniosus microcephalus. The sequence continues at coordinate 65,550 of NW_028226145.1, read as the reverse complement.
CTCCTCGCCCTCCCGGCGTCACCTTCTCCCCTCTCCTCCTGCTTCTCCTTCATCCTCGCCCTCCCGGCGTCACCTTCTCCCTCTCCTCCTGCTGCTCCTCCTTCCTCCTCGCCCTCCCGGCGTCACCTTCTCCCCTCTCCGCCTGCTCCTCCTCCTTCCTCTTCGCCCTCCCGGCGTCACCTTCTCCCCTCTCCTCCTGCTGCTCCTCCTTCCTCCTCGCCCTCGAGGCGTCACCTTCTCCCTCTCCTCCTTCTGATCGTCCTTCCTCCTGGCCCTCCCGGCGTCACCTTCTCCCCTCTCCTCCTGCTGCTCCTCCTTCCTCCTCGCCTTCCGGGTGTCACCTTCTCCCCTCTCCTCCTGCTGCTCCGCCTTCCTCTCGCCCTCCCAGCGTCACCTTCTCCACTCTCCTCCTGCTGCTCCTCCTTCCTCCTCGCCCTCCGGAAGTCAGCTTCTCCCCTCTCCTCCTGCTGCTCCTCATTACTCCTCGCCCTCTAGGCGTCACCTTCTCCCTCTCCTCCTGCTGCTCCTCCTTCCTCCTCGCTCTCCCGGCGTTACCTTCTCCCTCTCCTCTTGCTGCTCCTCCTTCCTACTCGCCCTCCCAGCGTCACCTTCTCCCTCTCCTCCTGCTGCTCCTCCTTCCTCCTTGCCCACGCAACATCAACTTCTCCCCTCTCCTCCTGCTGCTCCTCCTTCCTCCTCGCCCTCCCGGCGTCACCTTCTCCCTCTCCTCCTGCTGCTCCTCCTTCCGCCTCGCCCTCCGTGCGTCACCTTCTCCCTCTCCTCCTGCTGCTCCTGCTTCCTCCTCGCCCTCCCAGCGTCACCTTCTCCCCTCTCCTCCTGCTGCTACTCATTCCTCCTCGCCCTCCGGGCGTCACCTTCTCCCTCTCCTCCTGCTCCTCCTTCATCCTCGCCCTCCCGGCGTCACCTTCTCCCTCTCCTCCTGCTGCTCCTCCTTCCTCCTCGCCCTCCCAGCGTCACTTTCTCCCCTCTCCTCCTGCTGCTCCTCCTTCCTCCTCGCCCTCCCAGCGTCACTTTCTCCCCTCTCCTCCTGCTGCTCCTCCTTCCTCCTCGCCCTCCCGGCGTCACCTTCTCCCCTCTCCTCCTGCTGCTCCTCCTTCCTCCTCGCCCTCCCGGAGTCACCTTCTCCCCTCTCCTCCTGCTGCTCCTCCTTCCTCCTCGCCCTCCCGGCGTCACCATCTCCCCTCTCCTCCTGCTGCTCCTCCTTGCTCCTCGCCCTCCCAGCGTCGCCTTCTCCCCTCTCCTCCTGCTGCTCCTCCTTCCTCTTCGCCCTCCCGGCTTCACCTTCTCCCCTGTCCTCTTTCTGCTCCTCCTTCCGCCGCACCCTCCCGGCGTCACCTTCTCCCCGCTCCTCCTGCTGCTCCTCCTTCCTCCTCGCCCTCCGGGCGTCACCTTTTCCCTCTCCTCCTGCTGCTCCTCCTTCCTCCTCGCCCTCCCGGCGTCACCTTCTCCCCTCTCCTCCTGCTGCTCCTCCTTCCTCCTCGCCCTCCAGGCGTCACCTTCTCCCCTCTCCTCCTGCTTTTCCTTCATCCTCGCCCTCCCGGCGTCACCTTTTCCCTCTCCTCCTGCTGCTCCTCCTTCCTCCTCGCCCTCCCGGCGTCACCTTCTCCCCTCTCCTCCTGCTTCTCCTCCTTCCTCTTCGCCCTCCCGGCATCACCTTCTCCCCTCTCCTCCTGCTGCTCCTCCTTCCTCCTCGCCCTCGAGGCGTCACCTTCTCCCTCTCCTCCTTCTGCTCCTCCTTCCTGCTGGCCCTCCCGGCGTCACCTTCTCCCCTCTCCTCCTGCTGCTCCTCCTTCCTCCTCGCCCTCCGGGCGTCACCTTCTCCCTCTCCTCCTGCTGCTCCTCCTTCCTCCTCGCCCTCCCAGCGTCACCTTTTCCCCTCTCCTCCTGCTGCTCCTCCTTCCTCCTCGCCCTCCCTGCGTCACCATCTCCCCTCTCCTCCTGCTGCTCCTCCTTGCTCCTCGCCCTCCCTGCGGCGCCTTCTCCCCTCTCCTCCTGCTGCTTCTCCTTCCTCTTCGCCCTCCCGGCTTCACCTTCTCCCCTGTCCTCCTTCTGCTCCTCCTTCCTCCTGGCCCTCCCGGCGTCACCTTCTCCCCTCTCCTCCTGCTGCTACTCATTCCTCCTCGCCCTCCGGGCGTCACCTTCTCCCTCTCCTCCTGCTCCTCCTTCATCCTCGCCCTCCCGGCGTCACCTTCTCCCTCTCCTCCTGCTGCTCCTCCTTCCTCCTCGCCCTCCCAGCGTCACTTTCTCCCCTCTCCTCCTGCTGCTCCTCCTTCCTCCTCGCCCTCCCAGCGTCACTTTCTCCCCTCTCCTCCTGCTGCTCCTCCTTCCTCCTCGCCCTCCCGGCGTCACCTTCTCCCCTCTCCTCCTGCTGCTCCTCCTTCCTCCTCGCCCTCCCGGAGTCACCTTCTCCCCTCTCCTCCTGCTGCTCCTCCTTCCTCCTCGCCCTCCCGGCGTCACCATCTCCCCTCTCCTCCTGCTGCTCCTCCTTGCTCCTCGCCCTCCCAGCGTCGCCTTCTCCCCTCTCCTCCTGCTGCTCCTCCTTCCTCTTCGCCCTCCCGGCTTCACCTTCTCCCCTGTCCTCTTTCTGCTCCTCCTTCCGCCGCACCCTCCCGGCGTCACCTTCTCCCCGCTCCTCCTGCTGCTCCTCCTTCCTCCTCGCCCTCCGGGCGTCACCTTTTCCCTCTCCTCCTGCTGCTCCTCCTTCCTCCTCGCCCTCCAGGCGTCACCTTCTCCCCTCTCCTCCTGCTTTTCCTTCATCCTCGCCCTCCCGGCGTCACCTTTTCCCTCTCCTCCTGCTGCTCCTCCTTCCTCCTCGCCCTCCCGGCGTCACCTTCTCCCCTCTCCTCCTGCTTCTCCTCCTTCCTCTTCGCCCTCCCGGCATCACCTTCTCCCCTCTCCTCCTGCTGCTCCTCCTTCCTCCTCGCCCTCGAGGCGTCACCTTCTCCCTCTCCTCCTTCTGCTCCTCCTTCCTGCTGGCCCTCCCGGCGTCACCTTCTCCCCTCTCCTCCTGCTGCTCCTCCTTCCTCCTCGCCCTCCGGGCGTCACCTTCTCCCTCTCCTCCTGCTGCTCCTCCTTCCTCCTCGCCCTCCCAGCGTCACCTTTTCCCCTCTCCTCCTGCTGCTCCTCCTTCCTCCTCGCCCTCCCTGCGTCACCATCTCCCCTCTCCTCCTGCTGCTCCTCCTTGCTCCTCGCCCTCCCTGCGGCGCCTTCTCCCCTCTCCTCCTGCTGCTTCTCCTTCCTCTTCGCCCTCCCGGCTTCACCTTCTCCCCTGTCCTCCTTCTGCTCCTCCTTCCTCCTGGCCCTCCCGGCGTCACCTTCTCCCCTCTCCTCCTGCTGCTCCTCCTTCCTCCTTGCCCTCCCAGCGTCACCTTCTCCCCTCTCCTCCTGCTGCTCCTCCTTACTCCTCGCCCTCCCGGCGTCACCTTCTCCCCTCTCCTCCTGCTGCTCCTCCTTCCTCCTTGCCCTCCCGGCGTCACCTTCTCCCCTCTCCTCCTGCTGCTCCTCCTTCCTCCTCGCCCTCCCGGCATCACCTTCTCCCCTCTCCTCCTGCTGCTCCTCCTTCCTCCTCGCCCTCCTGCGACACCTTCTCCCCCCTCCTCCTGCTGCTCCTCCTTCCTCCTCGCCCTCCCGGCGTCACCTTCTCCCCTCTCCTCCTGCTGCTCCTCCTTCCTCCTCGCCCTCCCGGCGTCACCTTCCCCCCTCTCCTCCTGCTGCTCCTCCTTCCTCCTCGCCCTCCCGGCGTCACCTTCTCCCCCCTCCTCCTGCTGCTCCTCCTTCCTCCTCGCCCTCCCGGCTTTACCTTCTCCCTCTCCTCCTGCTGCTCCTCCTTCCTCCTCGCCCTCCCGGCGTCACCATCTCCCTCTCCTCCTGCTGCTCCTCCTTCCTCCTTGCCCACGCAACATCAACTTCTCCCCTCTCCTCCTGCTGCTCCTCCATCCTCCTCGCCCTCCCGGCGTCACCTTCTCCCCTCTCCTTCTGATGCTCCTCCTTCCGCCTCGCCCTCCGGGCGTCACCTTCTCCCTCTCCTCCTGCTGCTCCTCCTTCCTCCTCGCCCTCCCAGCGTCACCTTCTCCCTCTCCTCCTGCTGCTACTCATTCCTCCTCGCCCTCCGGGCGTCACCTTCTCCCTCTCCTCCTGCTACTCCTCCTTCCACCTCGCCCTCCCAGCGTCACCTTCTCCCCTCTCCTCCTGCTGCTCCTCCTTCCTCCTTGCCCTCCCAGCATCACCTTCTCCCCTCTCCTCCTGCTCCTCTTCCTTCCTCTTCGCACTCCCGGCGTCACCTTCTCCCCTTTCCTCCTGCTGCTCCTCCTTCCTCCTCGCCCTCCCGGCGTCACCTTCTCCCCTCTCCTCCTGCTGCTTCTCCTTCCTCTTCGCCCTCCCGGCTTCACCTTCTCCCCTGTCCTCCTTCTGCTCCTCCTTCCTCCTGGCCCTCCCGGATTCACCTTCTCCCCTCTCCTCCTGCTGCTCCTCCTTCCTCCTCGCCCTCCCGGCATCACCTTCTCCCCTCTCCTCCTGCTGCTCCTCCTTCCTCCTCGCCCTCCCGGAGTCACCTTCACCCCTCTCCTCCTGCTGCTCCTCCTTCCTCCTCGCCCTCCGGGCGTCACCTTCTCCCTCTCCTCCTGCTGCTCCTCCTTCCTCCTCGCCCTCCCGGCATCACCTTCTCCCCTCTCCTCCTGCTCCTCCTTCATCCTCGACCTCCCGGCGTCACCTTCTCCCTCTCCTCCTGCTGCTCCTCCTTCCTCCTCGCCCTCCCAGCGTCACTTTCTCCCCTCTCCTCCTGCTGCTCCTCCTTCCTCCTCGCCCTCCCGGCGTCACCTTCTCCCCTCTCCTCCTGCTGCTCCTCCTTCCTCCTCGCCCTCCGGGCGTCACCTTCTCCCTCTCCTCCTGCTGCTCCTCCTTCCTCCTCGCCCTCCCAGCGTCACCTTTTCCCCTCTCCTCCTGCTGCTCCTCCTTCCTCCTCGCCCTCCCGGCGTCACCATCACCCCTCTCCTCCTGCTGCTCCTCCTTGCTCCTCGCCCTCCCTGCGGCGCCTTCTCCCCTCTCCTCCTGCTGCTCCTCCTTCCTCCTCGCCCTCCCAGCGTCACCTACTCCCCTCTCCTCCTGCTGCTCCTCCTTACTCCTCGCCCTCCCGGCGTCACCTACTCCCCTCTCCTCCTGCTGCTCCTCCTTCCTCCTTGCCCTCCCGTCGTCACCTTCTCCCCTCTCCTCCTGCTGCTCCTCCTTCCTCCTCGCGATCCCGGCGTCACCATCTCCCTCTCCTCCTGCTGCTCCTCCTTCCTCCTTGCCCACGCAACATCAACTTCTCCCCTCTCCTCCTGCTGCTCCTCCATCCTCCTCGCCCTCCCGGCGTCACCTTCTCCCCTCTCCTTCTGATGCTCCTCCTTCCGCCTCGCCCTCCGGGCGTCACCTTCTCCCTCTCCTCCTGCTGCTCCTCCTTCCTCCTCGCCCTCCCAGCGTCACCTTCTCCCCTCTCCTCCTGCTGCTCCTCCTTCCTCCTCGCCCTCCCGGCGTCACCTTCTCCCCTCTCCTCCTGCTGCTTCTCCTTCCTCTTCGCCCTCCCGGCTTCACCTTCTCCCCTGTCCTCCTTCTGCTCCTCCTTCCTCCTGGCCCTCCCGGATTCACCTTCTCCCCTCTCCTCCTGCTGCTCCTCCTTCCTCCTCGCCCTCCGGGCGTCACCTTCTCCCTCTCCTCCTGCTGCTCCTCCTTCCTCCTCGCCCTCCCGGCGTCACCTTCTCCCCTCTCCTCCTGCTGCTCCTCCTTCCTCCTCGCCCTCCCGGCATCAACTTCTCCCCTCTCCTCCTGCTGCTCCTCCTTCCTCCTCGCCCTCCCGGAGTCACCTTCTCCCCTCTCCTCCTGCTCCTCCTTCATCCTCGCCCTCCCGGCGTCACCTTCTCCCTCTCCTCCTGCTGCTCCTCCTTCCTCCTCGCCCTCCGGGCGTCACCTTCTCCCTCTCCTCCTGCTGCTCCTCCTTCCTCCTCGCCCTCCCAGCATCACCTTTTCCCCTCTCCTCCTGCTGCTCCTCCTTCCTCCTCGCCCTCCCGGCGTCACCATCTCCCCTCTCCTCCTGCTGCTCCTCCTTGCTCCTCGCCCTCCCTGCGGCGCCTTCTCCGCTCTCCTCCTGCTGCTTCTCCTTCCTCTTCGCCCTCCCGGCTTCACCTTCTCCCCTGTCCTCCTTCTGCTCCTCCTTCCTCCTGGCCCTCCCGGCGTCACCTTCTCCCCTCTCCTCCTGCTGCTCCTCCTTCCTCCTCGCCCTCCCAGCGTCACCTTCTCCCCTCTCCTCCTGCTGCTCCTCCTTACTCCTCGCCCTCCCGGCGTCACCTTCTCCCCTCTCCTCCTGCTGCTCCTCCTTCCTCCTTGCCCTCCCGGCGTCACCTTCTCCCCTCTCCTCCTGCTGCTCCTCCTTCCTCCTCGCCCTCCCGGCATCACCTTCTCCCCTCTCCTCCTGCTGCTCCTCCTTCCTCCTCGCCCTCCTGCGACACCTTCTCCCCCCTCCTCCTGCTGCTCCTCCTTCCTCCTCGCCCTCCCGGCGTCACCATCTCCCCTCTCCTCCTGCTGCTCCTCCTTGCTCCTCGCCCTCCCAGCGTCGCCTTCTCCCCTCTCCTCCTGCTGCTCCTCCTTCCTCTGCGCCCTCCCGGCTTCACCTTCTCCCCTGTCCTACTTCTGCTCCTCCTTCCTCCTCGCCATCCCGGCGTCACCTTCTCCCCGCTCCTCCTGCTGCTCCTCCTTCCTCCTCGCCCTCCGGGCGTCACCTTCTCCCTCTCCTCCTGCTGCTCCTCCTTCCTCCTCGCCCTCCCGGCATCACCTTCTCCCCTCTCCTCCTGCTGCGCCTCCTTACTCCTCGCCCTCCCGGTGTCACCTTCTCCCCTCTCCTCCTGCTGCTCCTCCTTCCCCCTCGCCCTCCCGGCGCCACCTTCTCCCCTCTCCTGCTGCTGCTCCTCCTTCCTCCTCGCCCTCCCGGCGTCACCTTCTCCCCTCTCCAACTGCTCCTCCTTCATCCTCGCCCTCCCGGAGTCACCTTCTCCCCTCTCCTCCTGCTGCTCCTCCTTCATCCTCACCCTCCCAGCGTCCCCTTCTCCCCTCTCCTCCTGCTCCTCCTCCTTCCTCTTCGCCCTCCCGGCGTCACCTTCTCCCCTCTCCTCCTGCTGCTCCTCCTTCCTCCTCGCCCTCCCGGACTCACCTTCTCCCCTCTCCTCCTGCTCCTCCTCCTTCCTCTTCGCCCTCCCGGCATCACCTTCTCCCCTCTCCTCCTGCTGCTCCTCCTTCCTCCTCGCCCTCCCGGCGTCACCTTCTCCCCTCTCCTCCTGCTGCTCCTCCTTCCTCCTCGCCCTCCCGGAGTCACCTTCTCCCCTCTCCTCCTGCTGCTCCTCCTTCCTCCTCGCCCTCCCGGCGTCACCATCTCCCCTCTCCTCCTGCTGCTCCTCCTTGCTGCTCGCCCTCCCAGCGTCGCCTTCTCCCCTCTCCTCCTGCTGCTCCTCCTCCCTCTTCGCCTTCCCGGCTTCACCTTCTCCCCTGTTCTCTTTCTGCTCCTCCTTCCGCCTCGCCCTCCCGGCGTCACCTTCTCCCCGCTCCTCCTGCTGCTCCTCCTTCCTCCTCGCCCTCCGGGCGTCACCTTTTCCCTTTCCTCCTGCTGCTCCTCCTTCCTCCTCGCCCTCCCGGCGTCACCTTCTCCCCTCTCCTCCTGCTGCTCCTCCTTCCTACTCGCCCTCCCGGCATCACCTTCTCCACTCTCCTCCTGCTGCTCCTCCTTCCTCCTCGCCCTCCCGGCGTCACCTTCTCCCCTCTCCTCCTGCTTCTCCTTCATCCTCGCCCTCCCGGCGTCACCTTCTCCCTCTCCTCCTGCTGCTCCTCCTTCCTCCTCGCCCTCCCGGCTTCACCTTCTCCCCCCTCCGCCTGCTCCTCCTCCTTCCTCTTCGCCCTCCCAGCGTCACCTTCTCCCCTCTCCTCCTGCTGCTCCTCCTTCCTCCTCGCCCTCGAGGCGTCACCTTCTCCCTCTCCTCCTGCTGCTCCTCCTTCCTCCTCGCCCTCCCGGCGTCACCTTCTCCCCTCTCCTCCTGCTGCTCCTCCTTCCTCCTCGCCCTCCCGGCGTCACCTTCTCCCCTCTCCTCCTGCTCCTCCTCCTTCCTCTTCGCCCTCCCAGCGTCACCTTCTCCCCTCTCCTCCTGCTGCTCCTCCTTCCTCCTCGCCCTCCCGGCATCACCTTCTCCCCTCTCCTCCTGCTGCTCATCCTTCCTCCTCGCCCTCCCGGCGTCACCTTCTCCCCTCTCCTCCTGCTTCTCCTTCATCCTCGCCCTCCCGGCGTCACCTTCTCCCCTCTCCTCCTGCTGCTCCTCCTTCCTCTGCGCCCTCCCGGCTTCACCTTCTCCCCTGTCCTACTTCTGCTCCTCCTTCCTCCTCGCCATCCCGGCGTCACCTTCTCCCCGCTCCTCCTGCTGCTCCTCCTTCCTCCTCGCCCTCCGGGCGTCACCTTCTCCCTCTCCTCCTGCTGCTCCTCCTTCCTCCTCGCCCTCCCGGCATCACCTTCGCCCCTCTCCTCCTGCTGCGCCTCCTTACTCCTCGCCCTCCCGGTGTCACCTTCTCCCCTCTCCTCCTGCTGCTCCTCCTTCCCCCTCGCCCTCCCGGCGCCACCTTCTCCCCTCTCCTGCTGCTGCTCCTCCTTCCTCCTCGCCCTCCCGGCGTCACCTTCTCCCCTCTCCTACTGCTCCTCCTTCATCCTCGCCCTCCCGGCGTCACCTTCTCCCCTCTCCTCTTGCTGCTCCTCCTTCCTCCTCACCCTCCCAGCGTCCCCTTCTCCCCTCTCCTCCTGCTCCTCCTCCTTCCTCTTCGCCCTCCCGGCGTCACCTTCTCCCCTCTCCTCCTGCTGCTCCTCCTTCCTCCTCGCCCTCCCGGCGTCACCTTCTCCCCTCTCCTCCTGCTGCTCCTCCTTCCTCCTCGCCCTCCCGGAGTCACCTTCTCCCCTCTCCTCCTGCTGCTCCTCCTTCCTCCTCGCCCTCCCGGCGTCACCTTCTTCCCTCTCCTCCTGCTGCTCCTCCTTCCTCCTCGCCCTCCCGGCGTCACCTTCTCCCCTCTCCTCCTGCTGCTCCTCCTTCCTCCTCGCCCTCGCGGAGTCACCTTCTCCCCTCTCCTCCTGCTGCTCCTCCTTCCTCCTCGCCCTCCCGGCGTCACCATCTCCCCTCTCCTCCTGCTGCTCCTCCTTGCTGCTCGCCCTCCCAGCATCGCCTTCTCCCCTCTCCTCCTGCTGCTCCTCCTCCCTCTTCGCCCTCCCGGCTTCACCTTCTCCCCTGACCTCTTTCTGCTGCTCCTTCCACCTCGCCCTCCCGGCGTCACCTTCTCCCCGCTCCTCCTGCTGCTCCTCCTTCCTCCTCGCCCTCCGGGCGTCACCTTTTCCCTTTCCTCTTGCTGCTCCTCCTTCCTCCTCGCCCTCCCGGCGTCACCTTCTCCCCTCTCCTCCTGCTGCTCCTCCTTCCTACTCGCCCTCCCGGCATCACCTTCTCCCCTCTCCTCCTGCTGCTCCTCCTTCCTCCTCGCCCTCCCGGCGTCACCTTCTCCCCTCTCCTCCTGCTTCTCCTTCATCCTCGCCCTCCCGGTGTCACCTTCTCCCTCTCCTCCTGCTGCTCCTCCTTCCTCCTCGCCCTCCCGGCGTCACCTTCTCCCCTCTCCACCTGCTCCTCCTCCTTCCTCTTCGCCCTCCCGGCGTCACCTTCTCCCCTCTCCTCCTGCTGCTCCTCCTTCCTCCTCGACCTCGAGGCGTCACCTTCTCCCTCTCCTCCTTCTGATCGTCCTTCCTCCTGGCCCTCCCGGCGTCACCTTCTCCCCTCTCCTCCTGCTGCTCCTCCTTCCTCCTCGCCCTCCCAGTATCACCTTCTCCCCTCTCCTCCTGCTGCTCCTCCTTCCTCCTCGCCCTCCCGGCGTCATCATCTCCCCTCTCCTCCTGCTGCTCCTCCTTGCTCCTCACCCTCCCTGCGTCGCCTTCTCCCCTCTCCTCCTGCTGCTTCTCCTTCCTCTTCGCCCTCCCGGCTTCACCTTCTCCCCTGTCCTCCTTCTGCTCCTCCTTCCTCCTGGCCCTCCCTGCGTCACCTTCTCCCCTCTCCTCCTGCTGCTCCTCCTTCCTCCTCGCCCTCCCAGCGTCACCTTCTCCCCTCTCCTCCTGCTGCTCCTCCTTACTCCTCGCCCTCCCGGCGTCACCTTCTCCCCTCTCCTCCTGCTGCTCCTCCTTCCTCCTTGCCCTCCCGGCGTCACCTTCTCCCCTCTCCTCCTGCTGCTTCTCCTTCCTCCTCGCCCTCCCGGCATCACCTTCTCCCCTCTCCTCCTGCTGCTCCTCCTTCCTCCTCGCCCTCCGGAATCACCTTCTCCCCTTTCCTCCTGCTGCTCCGCCTTACTCCTCGCCCTCCTGCGACACCTTCTCCCCCCTCCTCCTGCTGCTCCTCATTCCTCCTCGCACTCTGGGCGTCACCTTCTCCCTCTCCTCCTGCTGCTCCTCCTTACTCCTCGCCCTCCCGGCGTCACCTTCTCCCCTCTCCTCCTGCTGCTCCTCCTTCCTCCTTGCCCTCCCGGCGTCACCTTCTCCCCTCTCCTCCTGCTGCTCCTCCTTTCTCTCGCCCTCCCGGCATCACCTTCTCCCCTCTCCTCCTGCTGCTCCTCCTTCCTCCTCGCCCTCCGGAATCACCTTCTCCCCTTTCCTCCTGCTGCTCCGCCTTACTCCTCGCCCTCCTGCGACACCTTCTCCCCCCTCCTCCTGCTGCTCCTCATTCCTCCTCGCCCTCCCGGCTTTACCTTCTCCCTCTCCTCTTGCTGCTCCTCCTTGCTCCTAGCCCTCCCAGCGTCGCCTTCTCCCCTCTCCTCCTGCTGCTCCTCCTTCTTCTTCGCCCTCCCGGCTTCACCTTCTCCCCTGTCCTACTTCTGCTCCTCCTTCCTCCTCGCCATCCCGGCGTCACCTTTTCCCCCCTCCTCCTGCTGCTCCTCCTTCCTCCTCGCCCTCCAGGCCTCACCTTCTCCCTCTCCTCCTGCTGCGCCTCCTTACTCCTCGCCCTCCCGGCGTCACCTTCTCCCCTCTCCTCCTGCTGCTTCTCCTTCCTCCTCGCCCTCCCGGCGCCACCTTCTCCCCTCTCCTCCTGCTGCTCCTCCTTCCTCCTCGCCCTCCCAGCGTCACCTTCTCCCCTCTCCTACTGCTCCTCCTTCATCCTCGCCCTCCCGGCGTCACCTTCTCCCTCTCCTCCTGCTGCTCCTGCTTCCTCCTCACCCTCCCAGCGTCCCCTTCTCCCCTCTCCTCCTGCTCCTCCTCCTTCCTCTTCGCCCTCCCGGCATCACCTTCTCCCCTCTCCTCCTGCTGCTCCTCCTTCCTCCTCGCCCTCCCGGCGTCACCTTCTCCCCTCTCCTCCTGCTGCTCCTCCTTCCTCCTCGCCCTCCCGGAGTCACCTTCTCCCCTCTCCTCCTGCTCCTCCTCCTTCCTCTTCGCCCTCCCGGCATCACCTTCTCCCCTCTCCTCCTGCTGCTCCTCCTTCCTCCTCGCCCTCCCGGCGTCACCTTCTCCCCTCTCCTCCTGCTGCTCCTCCTTCCTCCTCGCCCTCCCGGAGTCACCTTCTCCCCTCTCCTCCTGCTGCTCCTCCTTCCTCCTCGCCCTCCCGGCGTCACCATCTCCCCTCTCCTCCTGCTGCTCCCTCCTTGCTGCTCGCCCTCCCAGCGTCGCCTTCTCCCCTCTCCTCCTGCTGCTCCTCCTCCCTCTTCGCCTTCCCGGCTTCACCTTCTCCCCTGTCCTCTTTCTGCTCCTCCTTCCGCCTCGCCCTCCCGCATCACCTTCTCCCGCTCCTCCTGCTGCTCCTCCTTCCTCCTCGCCCTCCGGGCGTCACCTTTTCCCTTTCCTCCTGCTGCTCCTCCTTCCTCCTCGCCCTCCCGGCGTCACCTTCTCCCCTCTCCTCCTGCTGCTCCTCCTTCCTACTCTCGCCCTCCCCGGCATCACCTTCTCCCCTCTCCTCCTGCTGCTCCTCCTTCCTCCTCGCCCGCCCGGCGTCACCTTCTCCCCTCTCCTCCTGCTTCTCCTTCATCCTCGCCCTCCCGGCGTCACCTTCTCCCTCTCCTCCTGCTGCTCCTCCTTCCTCCTCGCCCCTCCCGGCGTCACCTTCTCCCCTCTCCGCCTGCTCCTCCTCCTTCCTCTTCGCCCTCCCGGCGTCACCTTCTCCCATCTCCTCCTGCTGCTCCTCCTTCCTCTTCGCCCTCGAGGCGTCACCTTCTCCCTCTCCTCCTGCTGCACCTCCTTCCTCCTCGCCCTCCAGCGTCACCTTCTCCCCTCTCCTCCTGCTGCTACTCATTCCTCCTCGCCCTCCGGGCGTCACCTTCTCCCTCTCCTCCTGCTCCTCCTTCATTCTCGCCTCCCGGCGTCACCTTCTCCCTCTCCTCCTGCTGCTCTTCCTTCTTCCTCGCCCTCCCGGCATCACCTTCTCCCCTCTCCTCCTGCTGCTCCTCCTTCCTCTTCGCCCTCCCGGCGTCACCTTCCCCCTCTCCTCCTGCTGCTCCTCCTTCCTCCTCGCCCTCCCGGCGTCACCTTCTCCCCTCTCCTCCTGCTGCTCCTCCTTCCTCCTTGCCCTCCCGGAGTCACCTTCTCCCCTCTCCTCCTGCTGCTCCTCCTTCCTCCTCGCCCTCCCGCGTCACCATCACCCCTCTCCTCCTGCTGCTCCTCCTTGCTCCTCGCCCTCCCAGCGTCGCCTTCGCCCCTCTCCTCCTGCTGCTCCTCCTTCCTCTGCGCCTCCCGGCTTCACCTTCTCCCCTGTCCTACTTCTGCTCCTCCTTCCTCCTCGCCATCCCGGCGTCACCTTCTCCCGCTCCTCCTGCTGCTCCTCCTTCCTCCTCGCCCTCCGGGCGTCACCTTCTCCCTCTCCTCCTGCTGCTCCTCCTTCCTCCTCGGCCCTCCCGGCATCACCTTCTCCCCTCTCCTCCTGCTGCGCCTCCTTACTCCTCGCCCTCCCGGTGTCACCTTCTCCCTCTCCTCCAGCTGCTCCTCCTTCCCCCTCGCCCTCCCGGCGCCACCTTCTACCCTCTCCTGCTGCTGCTCCTCCTTCCTCCTCGCCCTCCTGGCGTCACCTTCTCCCCTCTCCTACTGCTCCTCCTTCATCCTCGCCCTCCCGGCGTCACCCTTCTCCCCTCTCCTCCTGCTGCTCCTCCTTCCTCCTCACCCTCCCAGCGTCCCCTTCTCCCCTCTCCTCCTGCTCCTCCTCCTTCCTCTTCGCCCTCCCCGGCGTCACCTTCTCCCCTCTCCTCCTGCTGCTCCTCCTTCCTCCTCGCCCTCCCGGCGTCACCTTCTCCCCTCTCCTCCTGCTGCTCCTCCTTCCTCCTCGCCCTCCCGGAGTGACCTTCTCCCCTCTCCTCCTGCTGCTCCTCCTTCCTCCTCGCCCTCCCGGCGTCACCTTCTTCCCTCTCCTCCTGCTGCTCCTCCTTCCTCCTCGCCCTCCCGGCGTCACCTTCTCCCCTCTCCTCCTGCTGCTCCTCCTTCCTCCTCGCCCTCACGGAGTCAGCTTCTCCCCTCTCCTCCTGCTGCTCCTCCTTCCTCCTCGCCTCCCGGCGTCACCATCTCCCCTCTCCTCCTGCTGCTCCTCCTTGCTGCTCGCCCTCCCAGCGTCGCCTTCTCCCCTCTCCTCCTGCTGCTCCTCCTCCCTCTTCGCCCTCCCGGCTTCACCTTCTCCCCTGTCCTCTTTCTGCTGCTCCTTCCGCCTCGCCCTCCCGGCATCACCTTCTCCCCGCTCGTCCTGCTGCTCCTCCTTCCTCCTCGCCTCCGGGCGTCACCTTTTCCCTTTCCTCCTGCTGCTCCTCCTTCCTCCTCGCCCTCCGGCGTCACCTTCTCCCCTCTCCTCCTGCTGCTCCTCCTTCCTACTCGCCCTCCCGGCATCACCTTCTCCCCTCTCCTCCTGCTGCTCCTCCTTCCTTCTCGCCCTCCCGGCGTCACCTTCTCCCCTCTCCTCCTGCTTCTCCTTCATCCTCGCCCTCCCGGCGTCACCTTCTCCTCTCCTCCTGCTGCTCCTCCTTCCTCCTCGCCCCTCCCGGCGTCACCTTCTCCCCTCTCCGCCTGCTCCTCCTCCTTCCTCTTCGCCCTCCCGGCGTCACCTTCTCCCCTCTCCTCCTGCTGCTCCTCCTTCCTCCTCGCCCTCGAGGCGTCACCTTCTCCCTCTCCTCCTTCTGATCGTTCTTCCTCCTGGCCCTCCCGGCGTCACCTTCTCCCCTCTCCTCCTGCTGCTCCTCCTTCCTCCTCGCCCTCCGGGCGTCACCTTCTCCCTCTCCTCCTGCTGCTCCTCTTTCCTCCTCGCCCTCCCAGTATCACATTCTCCCCTCTCCTCCTGCTGCTCCTCCTTCCTCCTCGCCCTCCCGGCGTCATCATCTCCCCTCTCCTCTGCTGCTCCTCCTTGCTCCTCGCCCTCCCTGCGTCGCCTTCTCCCCTCTCCTCCTGCTGCTTCTCCTTCCTCTTCGCCCTCCCGGCTTCACCTTCTCCCCTGTCCTCCTTCTGCTCCTCCTTCCTCCTGGCCCTCCCTGCGTCACCTTCTCCCCTCTCCTCCTGCTGCTCCTCCTTCCTCCTCGCCCTCCCAGCGTCACCTTCTCCCCTCTCCTCCTGCTGCTCCTCCTTACTCCTCGCCCTCCCGGCGTCACCTTCTCCCCTCTCCTCCTGCTGCTCCTCCTTCCTCCTTGCCCTCCCAGCGTCACCTTCTCCCCTCTCCTCCTGCTGCTACTCATTCCTCCTCGCCCTCCGGGCGTCACCCTTCTCCCTCTCCTCCTGCTCCTCCTTCATCCTCGCCCTCCCGGCGTCACCTTCTCCCTCTCCTCCTGCTGCTCTTCCTTCCTCCTCGCCCTCCCGGCATCACCTTCTCCCCTCTCCTCCTGCTGCTCCTCCTTCCTCTTCGCCCTCCCGGCGTCACCTTCCCCCTCTCCTCCTGCTGCTCCTCCTTCCTCCTCGCCCTCCCGGCGTCACCTTCTCCCCTCTCCTCCTGCTGCTCCTCCTTCCTCCTTGCCCTCCCGGAGTCACCTTCTCCCTCTCCTCCTGCTGCTCCTCCTTCCTCCTCGCCCTCCCGGCGTCACCATCTCCCCTCTCCTCCTGCTGCTCCTCCTTGCTCCTCGCCCTCCCAGCGTCGCCTTCGCCCCTCTCCTCCTGCTGCTCCTCCTTCCTCTGCGCCCACCCGGCTTCACCTTCTCCCCTGTCCTACTTCTGCTCCTCCTTCCTCCTCGCCATCCCGGCGTCACCTTCTCCCCGCTCCTCCTGCTGCTCCTCCTTCCTCCTCGCCCTCCGGGCGTCACCTTCTCCCTCTCCTCCTGCTGCTCCTCCTTCCTCCTCGCCCTCCCGGCATCACCTTCTCCCCTCTCCTCCTGCTGCGCCTCCTTACTCCTCGCCCTCCCGGTGTCACCTTCTCCCCTCTCCTCCTGCTGCTCCTCCTTCCCCCTCGCCCTCCCGGCGCCACCTTCTCCCCTCTCCTGCTGCTGCTCCTCCGTCCTCCTCGCCCTCCCGGCGTCACCTTCTCCCCTCTCCTACTGCTCCTCCTTCATCCTCGCCCTCCCGCCATCACCTTCTCCCCTCTCCTCCTGCTGCTCCTCCTTCCTCCTCACCCTCCCAGCGTCCCCTTCTCCCCTCTCCTCCTGCTCCTCCTCCTTCCTCTTCGCCCTCCCGGCGTCACCTTCTCCCCGCTCCTCCTGCTGCTCCTCCTTCCTCCTCGCCCTCCGGGCGTCACCTTTTCCCTCTCCTCCTGCTGCTCCTCCTTCCTCCTCGCCCTCCCGGCGTCACCTTCTCCCCTCTCCTCCTGCTGCTCCTCCTTCCTCCTCGCCCTCCCGGCGTCACCTTCTCCCCTCTCCTCCTGCTTTTCCTTCATCCTCGCCCTCCCGGCGTCACCTTCTCCCTCTCCTCCTGCTGCTCCTCCTTCCTCCTCGCCCTCCCGGCGTCACCTTCTCCCCTCTCCTCCTGCTTCTCCTCCTTCCTCTTCGCCCTCCCGGCGTCACCTTCTCCCCTCTCCTCCTGCTGCTCCTCCTTCCTCCTCGCCCTCGAGGCATCACCTTCTCCCTCTCCTCCTTCTGCTCCTCCTTCCTGCTGGCCCTCCCGGCGTCACCTTCTCCCCTCTCCTCCTGCTGCTCCTCCTTCCTCCTCGCCCTCCAGGCGTCACCTTCTCCCTCTCCTCCTGCTGCTCCTCCTTCCTCCTCGCCCTCCCAGCGTCACCTTTTCCCCTCTCCTCCTGCTGCTCCTCCTTCCTCCTCGCCCTCCCGGCGTCACCATCTCCCCTCTCCTCCTGCTGCTCCTCCTTGCTCATCGCCCTCCCTGCGGCGCCTTCTCCCCTCTCCTCCTGCTGCTTCTCCTTCCTCTTCGCCCTCCCGGCTTCACCTTCTCCCCTGTCTTCCTTCTGCTCCTCCTTCCTCCTGGCCCTCCCGGCGTCACCTTCTCCCCTCTCCTCCTGCTGCTCCTCCTTCCTCCTTGCCCTCCCGGCGTCACCTTCTCCCCTCTCCTCCTGCTGCTCCTCCTTCCTCCTCGCCCTCCCGGCATCACCTTCTCCCCTCTCCACCTGCTGCTCCTCCTTCCTCCTCGCTCTCCTGCGACACCTTCTCCCCCCTCCTCCTGCTGCTCCTCCTTCCTCCTCGCCCTCCAGAATCACCTTCTCCGCTTTCCTCCTGCTGCTCCGCCTTACTCCTCGCCCTCCTGCGACACCTTCTCCCCCCTCCTACTGCTGCTCCTCCTTCCTCCTCGCCCTCCCGGTATCACCTTCTCCCCTCTCCTCCTGCTGCTCCTCCTTCCTCCTCGCCCTCCCGGCGTCACCTTCTCCCCTCTCCTCCTGCTGCTCCTCCTTCCTCCTCGCCCTCCCGGCGTCACCTTCTCCCCCCTCCTCCTGCTGCTCCTCCTTCCTCCTCGCCCTCCCGGCTTTACCTTCTCCCTCTCCTCCTGCTGCTCCTCCTTCCTCCTCGCCCTCCCGGCGTCACCATCTCCCTCTCCTCCTGCTGCTCCTCCTTCCTCCTTGCCCACGCAACATCAACTTCTACCCTCTCCTCCTGCTGCTCCTCCATCCTCCTCGCCCTCCCGGCGTCACCTTCTCCCCTCTCCTTCTGATGCTCCTCCTTCCGCCTGGCCCTCCGGGCGTCACCTTCTCCCTCTCCTCCTGCTGCTCCTCCTTCCTCCTCGCCCTCCCAGCGTCACCTTCTCCCCTCTCCTCCTGCTGCTACTCATTCCTCCTCGCCCTCCGGGCGTCACCTTCTCCCTCTCCTCCTGCTACTCCTCCTTCCACCTCGCCCTCCCAGCATCACCTTCTCCCCTCTCCTCCTGCTGCTCCTCCTTCCTCCTTGCCCTCCCAGCATCACCTTCTCCCCTCTCCTCCTGCTCCTCCTCCTTCCTCTTCGCCCTCCCGGCGTCACCTTCTCCCCTTTCCTCCTTCTGCTCCTCCTTCCTCCTCGCCCTCCCGGCGTCACCTTCTCCCCTCTCCTCCTGCTCCTCCTCCTTCCTCTTCGCCCTCCCGGCGTCACCTTCTCCCCTTTCCTCCTGCTGCTTCTCCTTCCTCTTCGCCCTCCCGGCTTCACCTTCTCCCCTGTCCTCCTTCTGCTCCTCCTTCCTCCTGGCCCTCCCGGATTCACCTTCTCCCCTCTCCTCCTGCTGCTCCTCCTTCCTCCTCGCCCTCCGGGCGTCACCTTCTCCCTCTCCTCCTGCTGCTCCTCCTTCCTCCTGGCCCTCCCGGATTCACCTTCTCCCCTCTCCTCCTGCTGCTCCTCCTTCCTCCTCGCCCTCCCTGGCGTCACCTTCTCCCCTCTCCTCCTGCTGCTCCTCCTTCCTCCTTGCCCTCCCGGTGTCACCTTCTCCCCCTCTCCTCCTGCTGCTCCTCCTTCCTCCTCGCCCTCCCGGCATCACCTTCTCCCCTCTCCTCCTGCTGCTCCTCCTTCCTCATCGCCCTCCCGGAGTCACCTTCTCCCCTCTCCTCCTGCTGCTCCTCCTTCCTCCTCGCCTCCGGAATCACCTTCTCCCCTCTCCTCCTGCTGCTCCGCCTTCCTCCTCGCCCTCTGGGCTTCACCTTCTCCCTCTCCTCCTGCTGCTCCTCCTTCCTCCTCGCCCTCCCGGCGTTACCTTCTCCCTCTCCTCTTGCTGCTCCTCCTTCCTCCTCGCCCTCCCAGCGTCACCATCTCCCTCTCCTCCTGCTGCTCCTCCTTCCTCCTTGCCCACGCAACATCAACTTCTCCTCTCTCCTCCTGCTGCTCCTCCATCCTCCTCGCCCTCCCGGCGTCCACCTTCTCCCCTCTCCTCCTGATGCTCCTCCTTCCGCCTCGCCCTCCGGGCGTCACCTTCTCCCTCTCCTCCTGCTGCACCTCCTTCCTCCTCGCCCTCCCAGCGTCACCTTCTCCCCTCTCCTCCTGCTGCTACTCATTCCTCCTCGCCCTCCGGGCGTCACCTTCTCCCTCTCCTCCTGCTCCTCCTTCATCCTCGCCCTTCCGCGTCACCTTCTTTCCTCTCCTCCTGCTGCTCCTCCTTCCTCCTCGCCCTCCCGGCGTCACCTTCTCCCCTCTCCTCCTCTGCTGCTCCTCTTCCTCCTCGCCCTCGCGGAGTCACCTTCTCCCCACTCCTCCTGCTGCTCCTCCTTCCTCCTCGCCCTCCCGGCGTCACCATCTCCCCTCTCCTCCTGCTGCTCCTCCTTGCTGCTCGCCCTCCCAGCGTCGCCTTCTCCCCTCTCCTCCTGCTGCTCCTCCTTCCTCCTCGCCCTCCGGGCGTCACCTTTTCCCTTTCCTCCTGCTGCTCCTCCTTCCTCCTCGCCCTCCCAGCGTCACCTTCTCCCCTCTCCTCCTGCTGCTCCTCCTTCCTACTCGCCCTCCCGGCATCACCTTCTCCCCTCTCCTCCTGCTGCTCCTCCTTCCTCCTCGCCCTCCCGGCGTCACCTTCTCCCCTCTCCTCCTGCTTCTCCTTCATCCTCGCCCTCCCGGCGTCACATTCTCCCTCTCCTCCTGCTGCTCCTCCTTCCTCCTCGCCCTCCCGGCGTCACCTTCTCCCCTCTCCGCCTGCTCCTCCTCCTTCCTCTTCGCCCTCCCGGCATCACCTTCTCCCCTCTCCTCATGCTGCTCCTCCTTCCTCCTCGCCCTCGAGGCGTCACCTTCTCCCTCTCCTCCTTCTGATCGTCCTTCCTCCTGGCCCTCCCGGCGTCACCTTCTCCCCTCTCCTCCTGCTGCTCCTCCTTCCTCCTCGCCTTCCGGGTGTCACCTTCTCCCCTCTCCTCCTGCTGCTCCGCCTTCCTCTCGCCCTCCCAGCGTCACCTTCTCCACTCTCCTCCTGCTGCTCCTCCTTCCTCCTCGCCCTCCGGAAGTCAGCTTCTCCCCTCTCCTCCTGCTGCTCCGCCTTCCTCCTCGCCATTCGGCGACACCATCTCTCCCCTCCTCCTGCTGCTCCTCATTACTCCTCGCCCTCTAGGCGTCACCTTCTCCCTCTCCTCCTGCTGCTCCTCCTTCCTCCTCGCCCTCCCGGCGTTACCTTCTCCCTCTCCTCCTGCTGCTCCTCCTTCCTCCTTGCCCACGCAACATCAACTTCTCCCCTCTCCTCCTGCTGCTCCTCCTTCCTCCTCGCCCTCCCGGCGTCACCTTCTCCCTCTCCTCCTGCTGCTCCTCCTTCCGCCTCGCCCTCCGTGCGTCACCTTCTCCCTCTCCTCCTGCTGCTCCTCCTTCCTCCTCGCCCTCCCAGCGTCACCTTCTCCCCTCTCCTCCTGCTGCTACTCATTCCTCCTCGCCCTCCGGGCGTCACCTTCTCCCTCTCCTCCTGCTCCTCCTTCATCCTCGCCCTCCCAGCGTCACTTTCTCCCCTCTCCTCCTGCTGCTCCTCCTTCCTCCTCGCCCTCCCGGCGTCACCTTCTCCCCTCTCCTCCTGCTGCTCCTCCTTCCTCCTCGCCCTCCCGGAGTCACCTTCTCCCCTCTCCTCCTGCTGCTCCTCCTTCCTCCTCGCCCTCCCGGCGTCACCATCTCCCCTCTCCTCCTGCTGCTCCTCCTTGCTCCTCGCCCTCCCAGCGTCGCCTTCTCCCCTCTCCTCCTGCTGCTCCTCCTTCCTCTTCGCCCTCCCGGCTTCACCTTCTCCCCTGTCCTCTTTCTGCTCCTCCTTCCGCCTCACCCTCCCGGCGTCACCTTCTCCCCGCTCCTCCTGCTGCTCCTCCTTCCTCCTCGCCCTCCGGGCGTCAAATTTTCCCTCTCCTCCTGCTGCTCCTCCTTCCTCCTCGCCCTCCCGGCGTCACCTTCTCCCCTGTCCTCCTGCTGCTCCTCCTTCCTCCTCGCCCTCCAGGCGTCACCTTCTCCCCTCTCCTCCTGCTTTTCCTTCTTCCTCGCCCTCCCGGCGTCACCTTCTCCCTCTCCTCCTGCTGCTCCTCCTTCCTCCTCGCCCTCCCGGCGTCACCTTCTCCCCTCTCCTCCTGCTTCTCCTCCTTCCTCTTCGCCCTCCCGGCATCACCTTCTCCCCTCTCCTCCTGCTGCTCCTCCTTCCTCCTCGTCCTCGAGGCGTCACCTTCTCCCTCTCCTCCTTCTGCTCCTCCTTCCTGCTGGCCCTCCCGGCGTCACCTTCTCCCCTCTCCTCCTGCTGCTCCTCCTTCCTCCTCGCCCTCCGGGCGTCACCTTCTCCCTCTCCTCCTGCTGCTCCTCCTTCCTCCTCGCCCTGCCAGCGTCACCTTTTCCCCTCTCCTCCTGCTGCTCCTCCTTCCTCCTCGCCCTCCCGGCATCACCATCTCCCCTCTCCTCCTGCTGCTCCTCCTTCCTCCTCGCCCTCCCTGCGGCGCCTTCTCCCCTCTCCTCCTGCTGCTTCTCCTTCCTCTTCGCCCTCCCGGCTTCACCTTCTCCCCTGTCCTCCTTCTGCTCCTCCTTCCTCCTGGCCCTCCCGGCGTCACCTTCTCCCCTCTCCTCCTGCTGCTCCTCCTTCCTCCTCGCCCTCCCAGCGTCACCTTCTCCCCTCTCCTCCTGCTGCTCCTCCTTACTCCTCGCCCTCCCGGCGTCACCTTCTCCCCTCTCCTCCTGCTGCTCCTCCTTCCTCCTTGCCCTCCCGGCGTCACCTTCTCCCCTCTCCTCCTGCTGCTCCTCCTTCCTCCTCGCCCTCCCGGCATCACCTTCTCCCCTCTCCTCCTGCTGCTCCTCCTTCCTCCTTGCCCTCCTGCGACACCTTCTCCCCCCTCCTCCTGCTGCTCCTCCTTCCTCCTCGCCCTCCAGAATCACCTTCTCCGCTTTCCTCCTGCTGCTCCGCCTTACTCCTCGCCCTCCTGCGACACCTTCTCCCCCCTCCTACTGCTGCTCCTCCTTCCTCCTCGCCCTCCCGGTATCACCTTCTCCCCTCTCCTCCTGCTGCTCCTCCTTCCTCCTCGCCCCCCCCGGCGTCACCTTCTCCCCTCTCCTCCTGCTGCTCCTCCTTCCTCCTCGCCCTCCCGGCGTCACCTTCTCCCCGCTCCTCCTGCTGCTCCTCCTTCCTCCTCGCCCTCCCGGTATCACCTTCTCCCCTCTCCTCCTGCTGCTCCTCCTTCCTCCTCGCCCTCCCGGCGTCACCTTCTCCTCCTCCCCTCTCCTCCTGCTGCTCCTCCTTCCTCCTCGCCCTCCCGGCGTCACCTTCTCCCCTCTCCTCCTGCTGCTCCTCCTTCCTCCTCGCCCTCCCGGCTTTACCTTCTCCCTCTCCTCCTGCTGCTCCTCCTTCCTCCTCGCCCTCCCGGCGTCACCATCTCCCTCTCCTCCTGCTGCAACATCAACTTCTCCCCTCTCCTCCTGCTGCTACTCATTCCTCCTCGCCCTCCGGGCGTCACCTTCTCCCTCTCCTCCTGCTACTCCTCCTTCCACCTCGCCCTCCCAGCGTCACCTTCTCCCCTCTCCTCCTGCTGCTCCTCCTTCCTCCTTGCCCTCCCAGCATCACCTTCTCCCCTCTCCTCCTGCTCCTCTTCCTTCCTCTTCGCCCTCCCGGCGTCACCTTCTCCCCTTTCCTCCTGCTGCTCCTCCTTCCTCCTCGCCCTCCCGGCGTCACCTTCTCCCCTCTCCTCCTGCTGCTTCTCCTTCCTCTTCGCCCTCCCGGCTTCACCTTCTCCCCTGTCCTCCTTCTGCTCCTCCTTCCTCCTGGCCCTCCCGGATTCACCTTCTCCCCTCTCCTCCTGCTGCTCCTCCTTCCTCCTCGCCCTCCCGGAGTCACCTTCTCCCCTCTCCTCCTGCTCCTCCTTCATCCTCGCCCTCCCGGCGTCACCTTCTCCCTCTCCTCCTGCTGCTCCTCCTTCCTCCTCGCCCTCCCAGCGTCACTTTCTCCCCTCTCCTCCTGCTGCTCCTCCTTCCTCCTCGCCCTCCCGGCGTCACCTTCTCCCCTCTCCTCCTGCTGCTCCTCCTTCCTCCTCGCCCTCCGGGCGTCACCTTCTCCCCTCTCCTCCTGCTGCTCCTCCTTCCTCCTCGCCCTCCGGGCGTCACCTTCTCCCTCTCCTCCTGCTGCTCCTCCTTCCTCCTCGCCCTCCCAGCGTCACCTTTTCCCCTCTCCTCCTGCTGCTCCTCCTTCCTCCTCGCCCTCCCGGCGTCACCATCTCCCCTCTCCTCCTGCTGCTCCTCCTTGCTCCTCGCCCTCCCTGCGGCGCCTTCTCCCCTCTCCTCCTGCTGCTTCTCCTTCCTCTTCGCCCTCCCGGCTTCACCTTCTCCCCTGTCCTCCTTCTGCTCCTCCTTCCTCCTGGCCCTCCCGGCGACATCTTCTCCCCTCTCCTCCTGCTGCTCCTCCTTCCTCCTCGCCCTCCCAGCGTCACCTTCTCCCCTCTCCTCCTGCTGCTCCTCCTTACTCCTCGCCCTCCCGGCGTCACCTTCTCCCCTCTCCTCCTGCTGCTCCTCCTTCCTCCTTGCCCTCCCGGCGTCACCTTCTCCCCTCTCCTCCTGCTGCTCCTCCTTCCTCCTCGCCCTCCCGACATCACCTTCTCCCCTCTCCTCCTGCTGCTCCTCCTTCCTCCTCGCCCTCCTGCGACACCTTCTCCCCCCTCCTCCTGCTGCTCCTCCTTCCTCCTCGCCCTCCAGAATCACCTTCTCCGCTTTCCTCCTGCTGCTCCGCCTTACTCCTCGCCCTCCTGCGACACCTTCTCCCCCCTCCTACTGCTGCTCCTCCTTCCTCCTCGCCCTCCCGGTATCACCTTCTCCCCTCTCCTCCTGCTGCTCCTCCTTCCTCCTCGCCCCTCCCGGCGTCACCTTCTCCCCTCTCCTCCTGCTGCTCCTCCTTCCTCCTCGCGCTCCCGGCGTCACCTTCTCCCCTCTCCTCCTGCTGCTCCTCCTTCCTCCTCGCCCTCCCGGCTTTACCTTCTCCCTCTCCTCCTGCTGCTCCTCCTTCCTCCTCGCCCTCCCGGCGTCACCATCTCCCTCTCCTCCTGCTGCTCCTCCTTCCTCCTCGCCCTCCGGGCGTCACCTTCTCCCTCTCCTCCTGCTACTCCTCCTTCCACCTCGCCCTCCCAGCGTCACCTTCTCCCCTCTCCTCCTGCTGCTCCTCCTTCCTCCTTGCCCTCCCAGCATCACCTTCTCCCCTCTCCTCCTGCTCCTCTTCCTTCCTCTTCGCCCTCCCGGCGTCACCTTCTCCCCTTTCCTCCTGCTGCTCCTCCTTCCTCCTCGCCCTCCCGGCGTCACCTTCTCCCCTCTCCTCCTGCTGCTTCTCCTTCCTCTTCGCCCTCCCGGCTTCACCTTCTCCCCTGTCCTCCTTCTGCTCCTCCTTCCTCCTGGCCCTCCCGGATTCACCTTCTCCCCTCTCCTCCTGCTGCTCCTCCTTCCTCCTCGCCCTCCCGGCATCACCTTCTCCCCTCTCCTCCTGCTGCTCCTCCTTCCTCCTCGCCCTCCCGGAGTCACCTTCTCCCCTCTCCTCCTGCTCCTCCTTCATCCTCGCCCTCCCGGCGTCACCTTCTCCCTCTCCTCCTGCTGCTCCTCCTTCCTCCTCGCCCTCCCAGCGTCACTTTCTCCCCTCTCCTCCTGCTGCTCCTCCTTCCTCCTCGCCCTCCCGGCGTCACCTTCTCCCCTCTCCTCCTGCTGCTCCTCCTTCCTCCTCGCCCTCCGGGCGTCACCTTCTCCCCTCTCCTCCTGCTGCTCCTCCTTCCTCCTCGCCCTCCGGGCGTCACCTTCTCCCTCTCCTCCTGCTGCTCCTCCTTCCTCCTCGCCCTCCCAGCGTCACCTTTTCCCCTCTCCTCCTGCTGCTCCTCCTTCCTCCTCGCCCTCCCGGCGTCACCATCTCCCCTCTCCTCCTGCTGCTCCTCCTTGCTCCTCGCCCTCCCTGCGGCGCCTTCTCCCCTCTCCTCCTGCTGCTTCTCCTTCCTCTTCGCCCTCCCGGCTTCACCTTCTCCCCTGTCCTCCTTCTGCTCCTCCTTCCTCCTGGCCCTCCCGGCGACATCTTCTCCCCTCTCCTCCTGCTGCTCCTCCTTCCTCCTCGCCCTCCCAGCGTCACCTTCTCCCCTCTCCTCCTGCTGCTCCTCCTTCCTCCTTGCCCTCCCGGCGTCACCTTCTCCCCTCTCCTCCTGCTGCTCCTCCTTCCTCCTCGCCCTCCCGACATCACCTTCTCCCCTCTCCTCCTGCTGCTCCTCCTTCCTCCTCGCCCTCCTGCGACACCTTCTCCCCCCTCCTCCTGCTGCTCCTCCTTCCTCCTCGCCCTCCAGAATCACCTTCTCCGCTTTCCTCCTGCTGCTCCGCCTTACTCCTCGCCCTCCTGCGACACCTTCTCCCCCCTCCTACTGCTGCTCCTCCTTCCTCCTCGCCCTCCCGGTATCACCTTCTCCCCTCTCCTCCTGCTGCTCCTCCTTCCTCCTCGCCCTCCCGGCGTCACCTTCTCCCCTCTCCTCCTGCTGCTCCTCCTTCCTCCTCGCCCTCCTGGCGTCACCTTCTCCCCCCTCCTCCTGCTGCTCCTCCTTCCTCCTCGCCCTCCCGGCTTTACCTTCTCCCTCTCCTCCTGCTGCTCCTCCTTCCTCCTCGCCCTCCCGGCGTCACCATCTCCCTCTCCTCCTGCTGCTCCTCCTTCCTCCTTGCCCACGCAACATCAACTTCTCCCCTCTCCTCCTGCTGCTCCTCCATCCTCCTCGCCCTCCCGGCGTCACCTTCTCCCCTCTCCTTCTGATGCTCCTCCTTCCGCCTCGCCCTCCGGGCGTCACCTTCTCCCTCTCCTCCTGCTGCTCCTCCTTCCTCCTCGCCCTCCCGGCGTCACCATCTCCCTCTCCTCCTGCTACTCCTCCTTCCTCCTCGCCCTCCCGGCGTCACCTTCTCCCCTCTCCTCCTGCTGCTCCTCCTTCCTCCTCGCCCTCCCGGCGTCACCATCTCCCTCTCCTCCTGCTACTCCTCCTTCCACCTCGCCCTCCCAGCGTCACCTTCTCCCTCTCCTCCTGCTACTCCTCCTTCCTCCTCGCCCTCCCGGCGTCACCTTCTCCCCTCTCCTCCTACTGCTTCTCCTTCCTCTTCGCCCTCCCGGCTTCACCTTCTCCCCTCTCCTCCTGCTGCTCCTCCTTCCTCCTCGCCCTCCCGGAGTCACCGTCTCCCCTCTCCTCCTGCTGCTCCTCCTTCCTCCTCGCCCTCCCGGCGTCACCTTCTCCCCTCTCCTCCTGCTGCTCCTCCTTCCTCCTCGCCCTCCCGGAGTCACCGTCTCCCCTCTCCTCCTGCTGCTCCTCCTTCCTCCTCGCCCTCCCGGATTCACCTTCTCCCCTCTCCTCCTGCTGCTTCTCCTTCCTCTTCGCCCTCCCAGCGTCACCTTCTCCCCTCTCCTCCTTCTGCTCCTCCTTCCTCCTGGCCCTCCCGGATTCACCTTCTCCCCTCTCCTCCTGCTGCTCCTCCTTCCTCCTCGCCCTCCCGGCGTCACCTTCTCCCCTCTCCTCCTGCTGCTTCTCCTTCCTCCTCGCCCTCCCGGCGTCACCTTCTCCCCTCTCCTCCTTCTGCTCCTCCTTCCTCCTCGCCCTCCCGGCATCACCTTCTCCCCTCTCCTCCTGCTGCTCCTCCTTCCTCCTCGCCCTCCGGGCGTCACCTTCTCCCTCTCCTCCTGCTGCTCCTCCTTCCTCCTCGCCCTCCCGGATTCACCTTCTCCCCTCTCCTCCTTCTGCTCCTCCTTCCTGCTGGCCCTCCCGGATTCACCTTCTCCCCTCTCCTCCTGCTGCTCCTCCTTCCTCCTCGCCCTCCGGGCGTCACCTTCTCCCTCTCCTCCTGCTGCTTCTCCTTCCTCCTCGCCCTCCCGGCGTCACCTTCTCCCCTCTCCTCCTTCTGCTCCTCCTTCCTCCTGGCCCTCCCGGCGTCACCTTCTCCCCGCTCCTCCTGCTGCTCCTCCTTCCTCCTCGCCCTCCGGGCGTCACCTTTTCCCTTTCCTCCTGCTGCTCCTCCTTCCTCCTCGCCCTCCCGGCGTCACCTTCTCCCCTCTCCTCCTGCTGCTCCTCCTTCCTACTCGCCCTCCCGGCATCACCTTCTCCCCTCTCCTCCTGCTGCTCCTCCTTCCTCCTCGCCCTCCCGGCGTCACCTTCTCCCCTCTCCTCCTGCTTCTCCTTCATCCTCGCCCTCCCGGCGTCACCTTCTCCCTCTCCTCCTGCTGCTCCTCCTTCCGCCTCGCCCTCCCGGCGTCACCTTCTCCCCTCTCCGCCTGCTCCTCCTCCTTCCTCTTCGCCCTCCCGGCGTCACCTTCTCCCCTCTCCTCCTGCTGCTCCTCCTTCCTCCTCGCCCTCGAGGCGTCACCTTCTCCCTCTCCTCCTGCTGCACCTCCTTCCTCCTCGCCCTCCCAGCGTCACCTTCTCCCCTCTCCTCCTGCTGCTCCTCCTTCCTCCTCGCCCTCCCGGCGTCACCTTCTCCCCTCTCCTCCTGCTGCTCCTCCTTCCTACTCGCCCTCCCGGCATCACCTTCTCCCCTCTCCTCCTGCTGCTCCTCCTTCCTCCTCGCCCTCCCGGCGTCACCTTCTCCCCTCTCCTCCTGCTTCTCCTTCATTGTCGCCCTCCCTGCGTCACCTTCTCCCTCTCCTCCTGCTGCTCCTCCTTCCTCCTCGCCCTCCCGGCGTCACCTTCTCCCCTCTCCGCCTGCTCCTCCTCCTTCCTCTTCTCCCTCCCGGCGTCACCTTCTCCCCTCTCCTCCTGCTTCTCCTTCATTGTCGCCCTCCCTGCGTCACCTTCTCCCTCTCCTCCTGCTGCTCCTCCTTCCTCCTTGCCCTCCCGGAGTCACCTTCTCCCCTCTCCTCCTGCTGCTCCTCCTTGCTCCTCGCCCTCCCAGCGTCGCCTTCGCCCCTCTCCTCCTGCTGCTCCTCCTTCCTCTGCGCCCTCCCGGCTTCACCTTCTCCCCTGTCCTACTTCTGCTCCTCCTTCCTCCTCGCCATCCCGGCGTCTCCTTCTCCCCGCTCCTCCTGCTGCTCCTCCTTCCTCCTCGCCCTCCGGGCGTCACCTTCTCCCTCTCCTCCTGCTGCTCCTCCTTCCTCCTCGCCCTCCCGGCATCACCTTCTCCCCTCTCCTCCTGCTGCGCCTCCTTACTCCTCGCCCTCCCGGTGTCACCTTCTCCCCTCTCCTCCTGCTGCTCCTCCTTCCCCCTCGCCCTCCCGGCGCCACCTTCTACCCTCTCCTGCTGCTGCTCCTCCTTCCTCCTCGCCCTCCTGGCGTCACCTTCTCCCCTCTCCTACTGCTCCTCCTTCATCCTCGCCCTCCCGGCGTCACCTTCTCCCCTCTCCTGCTGCTCCTCCTTCCTCCTCGCCCTCCCGGCGTCACCTTCTCCCCTCTCCTCCTGCTGCTCCTCCTTCCTCCTCGCCCTCCCGGAGTCACCTTCTCCCCTCTCCTCCTGCTGCTCCTCCTTCCTCCTCGCCCTCCCGGCGTCACCTTCTTCCCTCTCCTCCTGCTGCTCCTCCTTCCTCCTCGCCCTCCCGGCGTCACCTTCTCCCCTCTCCTCCTGCTGCTCCTCCTTCCTCCTCGCCCTCACGGAGTCACCTTCTCCCCTCTCCTCCTGCTGCTCCTCCTTCCTCCTCGCCCTCCCGGCGTCACCATCTCCCCTCTCCTCCTGCTGCTCCTCCTTGCTGCTCGCCCTCCCAGCGTCGCCTTCTCCCCTCTCCTCCTGCTGCTCCTCCTCCCTCTTCGCCCTCCCGGCTTCACCTTCTCCCCGTCCTCTTTCTGCTGCTCCTTCCGCCTCGCCCTCCCGGCGTCACCTTCTCCCCGCTCCTCCTGCTGCTCCTCCTTCCTCCTCGCCCTCCGGGCGTCACCTTTTCCCTTTCTTCCTGCTGCTCCTCCTTCCTCCTCGCCCTCCCGGCATCACCTTCTCCCCTCTCCTCCTGCTGCTCCTCCTTCCTACTCGCCCTCCCGGCATCACCTTCTCCCCTCTCCTCCTGCTGCTCCTCCTTCCTCCTCGCCCTCCCGGCGTCACCTTCTCCCCTCTCCTCCTGCTTCTCCTTCATCCTCGCCCTCCCGGCGTCACCTTCTCCCTCTCCTCCTGCTGCTCCTCCTTCCTCCTCGCCCTCCCGGCGTCACCTTCTCCCCTCTCCGCCTGCTCCTCCTCCTTCCTCTTCGCCCTCCCGGCGTCACCTTCTCCCCTCTCCTCCTGCTGCTCCTCCTTCCTCCTCGCCCTCGAGTCGTCACCTTCTCCCTCTCCTCCTTCTGATCGTTCTTCCTCCTGGCCCTCCCGGCGTCACCTTCTCCCCTCTCCTCCTGCTGCTCCTCCTTCCTCCTCGCCCTCCGGGCGTCACCTTCTCCCTCTCCTCCTGCTGCTCCTCTTTCCTCCTCGCCCTCCCAGTATCACATTCTCCCCTCTCCTCCTGCTGCTCCTCCTTCCTCCTCGCCCTCCCGGCATCATCATCTCCCCTCTCCTCCTGCTGCTCCTCCTTGCTCCTCGCCCTCCCTGCATCGCCTTCTCCCCTCTCCTCCTGCTGCTTCTCCTTCCTCTTCGCCCTCCCGGCTTCACCTTCTCCCCTGTCCTCCTTCTGCTCCTCCTTCCTCCTGGCCCTCCCTGCGTCACCTTCTCCCCTCTCCTCCTGCTGCTCCTCCTTCCTCCTCGCCCTCCCTGCGTCGCCTTCTCCCCTCTCCTCCTGCTGCTCCTCCTTACTCCTCGCTCTCCCGGCGTCACCTTCTCCCCTCTCCTCCTGCTGCTCCTCCTTCCTCCTTGCCCTCCCAGCGTCACCTTCTCCCCTCTCCTCCTGCTGCTACTCATTCCTCCTCGCCCTCCGGGCGTCACCTTCTCCCTCTCCTCCTGCTCCTCCTTCATCCTCGCCCTCCCGGCGTCACCTTCTCCCGCTCCTCCTGCTGCTCTTCCTTCCTCCTCGCCCTCCCGGCATCACCTTCTCCCCTCTCCTCCTGCTGCTCCTCCTTCCTCTTCGCCCTCCCGGCGTCACCTTCCCCCTCTCCTCCTGCTGCTCCTCCTTCCTCCTCGCCCTCCCGGCGTCACCTTCTCCCCTCTCCTCCTGCTGCTCCTCCTTCCTCCTTGCCCTCCCGGAGTCACCTTCTCCCCTCTCCTCCTGCTGCTCCTCCTTCCTCCTCGCCCTCCCGGCGTCACCATCTCCCCTCTCCTCCTGCTGCTCCTTCTTGCTCCTCGCCCTCCCAGCGTCGCCTTCGCCCCTCTCCTCCTGCTGCTCCTCCTTCCTCTGCGCCCTCCCGGCTTCACCTTCTCCCCTGTCCTACTTCTGCTCCTCCTTCCTCCTCGCCATCCCGGCGTCACCTTCTCCCCGCTCCTCCTGCTGCTCCTCCTTCCTCCTCGCCCTCCGGGCGTCACCTTCTCCCTCTCCTCCTGCTGCTCCTCCTTCCTCCTCGCCCTCCCGGCATCACCTTCTCCCCTCTCCTCCTGCTGCGCCTCCTTACTCCTCGCCCTCCCGGTGTCACCTTCTCCCCTCTCCTCCTGCTGCTCCTCCTTCCCCCTCGCCCTCCCGGCGCCACCTTCTCCCCTCTCCTGCTGCTGCTCCTCCTTCCTCCTCGCCCTCCCGGCGTCACCTTCTCCCCTCTCCTACTGCTCCTCCTTCATCCTCGCCCTCCCGGCGTCACCTTCTCCCCTCTCCTCCTGCTGCTCCTCCTTCCTCCTCAACCTCCCAGCGTCCCCTTCTCCCCTCTCCTCCTGCTCCTCCTCCTTCCTCTTCGCCCTCCCGGCGTCACCTTCTCCCCTCTCCTCCTGCTGCTCCTCCTTCCTCCTCGCCCTCCCGGCGTCACCTTCTCCCCTCTCCTCCTGCTGCTCCTCCTTCCTCCTCGCCCTCCCGGAGTCACCTTCTCCCCTCTCCTCCTGCTGCTCCTCCTTCCTCCTCGCCCTCGCGGAGTCACCTTCTCCCCTCTCCTCCTGCTGCTCCTCCTTCCTCCTCGCCCTCCCGGCGTCACCATCTCCCCTCTCCTCCTGCTGCTCCTCCTTGCTGCTCGCCCTCCCAGCGTCGCCTTCTCCCCTCTCCTCCTGCTGCTCCTCCTCCCTCTTCGCCCTCCCGGCTTCACCTTCTCCCCTGTCCTCTTTCTGCTGCTCCTTCCGCCTCGCCCTCCCGGCGTGACCTTCTCCCCGCTCCTCCTGCTGCTCCTCCTTCCTCCTCGCCCTCCGGGCGTCACCTTTTCCCTTTCCTCCTGCTGCTCCTCCTTCCTCCTCGCCCTCCCGGCGTCACCTTCTCCCCTCTCCTCCTGCTGCTCCTCCTTCCTACTCGCCCTCCCGGCATCACCTTCTCCCCTCTCCTCCTGCTGCTCCTCCTTCCTCCTCGCCCTCCCGGCGTCACCTTCTCCCCTCTCCTCCTGCTTCTCCTTCATCCTCGCCCTCCCGGCGTCACCTTCTCCCTCTCCTCCTGCTGCTCCTCCTTCCTCCTCGCCCTCCCGGCGTCACCTTCTCCCCTCTCCGCCTGCTCCTCCTCCTTCCTCTTCGCCCTCCCGGCGTCACCTTCTCCCCTCTCCTCCTGCTGCTCCTCCTTCCTCCTCGCCCTCGAGGCGTCACCTTCTCCCTCTCCTCCTTCTGATCGTCCTTCCTCCTGGCCCTCCCGGCGTCACCTTCTCCCCTCTCCTCCTGCTGCTCCTCCTTCCTCCTCGCCCTCCGTGCGTCACCTTCTCCCTCTCCTCCTGCTGCTCCTCTTTCCTCCTCGCCCTCCCAGTATCACCTTCTCCCCTCTCCTCCTGCTGCTCCTCCTTCCTCCTCGCCCTCCCGGCGTCATCATCTCCCCTCTCCTCCTGCTGCTCCTCCTTGCTCCTCGCCCTCCCTGCGTCGCCTTCTCCCCTCTCCTCCTGCTGCTTCTCCTTCCTCTTCGCCCTCCCGGCTTCACCTTCTCCCATGTCCTCCTTCTGCTCCTCCTTCCTCCTGGCCCTCCCTGCGTCACCTTCTCCCCTCTCCTCCTTCTGCTCCTCCTTACTCCTCGCCCTCCCGGCGTCACCTTCTCCCCTCTCCTCCTGCTGCTCCTCCTTCCTCCTTGCCCTCCCGGCGTCACCTTCTCCCCTCTCCTCCTGCTGCTCCTCCTTCCTCCTCGCCCTCCCGGAGTCACCTTCTCCCCTCTCCTCCTCCTGCTCCTCCTTCATCTTCGCCCTCCCGGCTTCACGTTCTCCCCTGTCCTCCTTCTGCTCCTCCTTCCTCCTCACCCTCCCAGCGTCCCCTTCTCCCCTCTCCTCCTGCTCCTCCTCCTTCCTCTTCGCCCTCCCGGCGTCACCTTCTCCCCTCTCCTCCTGCTGCTCCTCCTTGCTCCTCGCCCTCCCAGCTTCGCCTTCTCCCCTCTCCTCCTCCTGCTCCTCCTTCATCTTCGCCCTCCCGGCTTCACGTTCTCCCCCTGTCCTCCTTCTGCTCCTCCTTCCTCCTCGCCCTCCCGGCATCACCTTCTCCCTCTCCTCCTGCTCCTCCTCCTTCCTCTTCGCCCTCCCGGCGTCACCTTCTCCCCTCTCCTCCTGCTGCTCCTCCTTGCTCCTCGCCCTCCCAGCTTCGCCTTCTCCCCTCTCCTCCTCCTGCTCCTCCTTCATCTTCGCCCTCCCGGCTTCACGTTCTCCCCTGTCCTCCTTCTGCTCCTCCTTCCTCCTCGCCCTCCCGGCATCACCTTCTCCCTCTCCTCCTGCTCCTCCTCCTTCCTCTTCGCCCTCCCGGCGTCACCTTCTCCCCTCTCCTCCTGCTGCTCCTCCTTGCTCCTCGCCCTCCCAGCTTCGCCTTCTCCCCTCTCCTCCTCCTGCTCCTCCTTCATCTTCGCCCTCCCGGCTTCACGTTCTCCCCTGTCCTCCTTCTGCTCCTCCTTCCTCCTCGCCCTCCGGGCGTCACCTTCTGCCTCTCCTCCTGCTGCTCCTCCTTCCTCCTCGCCCTCCCAGCGTCACCTTCTCCCCTCTCCTCCTGCTGCTCCTCCTTACTCCTCGCCCTCCCGGCGTCTCCTTCTCCCCTCTCCTCCTGCTGCTCCTCCTTCCTCCTCGCCCTCCCAGCGTCACCTTCTCCCCTCTCCTCCTGCCGCTCCTCCTTACTCCTCGCCCTCCCGGCGTCACCTTCTACCCTCTCCTCCTGCTGCTCCTCCTTCCTCCTCGCCCTCCTGGCATCACCTTCTCCCCTCTCCTCCTGCTGCTCCTCCTTCCTCCTCGCCCTCCGGCGTCACCTTCTCCCCTCTCCTCCTGCTGCTCCTCCTTCCTCCTCGCCCTCCCGGCGTCACCTTCTCCCCTCTCCTCCTGCTGCTCCTCCTTCCTCCTCGCCCTCCCGGTGTCACCTTCTCCCCTCCCTTCCTGCTGATCCTCCTTCCTCCTCGCCCTCCCGGAGTCACCTTCTCCCATCTCCTCCTGCTGCTCCCCCTTCCTCCTCACCCTCCCGGCGTCTCCGTCTCCCCTCTCCTCCTGCTGCTCCTCCTTGCTCCTCGCCCTCCCAGCGTCGCCTTCTCCCCTCTCCTCCTTCTGCTCCTCCTTCCTCCTCGCCCTCCCGGTGTCACCTTCTCCCCTCTCCTCCTCCTGCTCCTCCTTCCTCTTAGCCCTCCGGGCGTCACCTTCTCCCTCTCCTCCTGCTGCTCCTTCTTCCTCCTCGCCCTCTGGGCGTCACCTTCTCCCTCTCCTCCTGCTCCTCCTTCCTCCTCGCCCTCCCGGCGTCACCTTCTCCCTCTCCTCCTGCTGCTCCTCCTTCCTCCTCGCCCTCCCAGCGTCACCTTCTCCCCTCTGCTCCTGCTGCTCCTCCTTCCTCCTCGCCCTCCCGGCGTCACCTTCTCCCTCTCCTCCTGCTGCTCCTCCTTCCTCCTCGCCCTCCCGGCGTCACCTTCTCCCCTCTCCTCCTGCTGTTCCTCCTTCCTCCTCGCCCTCCCGGCGTCACCTTCTCCCCTCTCCTCCTGCTGCTCCTCCTTCCTCCTGGCCCTCCCAGCGTCACATTCTCCCCTCTCCTCCTGCTGCTCCTCCTTCCTCCTCCCCCTCCCAGCGTCACCTTCTCCCCTCTCCTCCTGCTGCTCCTCCTTCCTCCTCAGCCTCCGGGCTTCACCTTCTCCCCTCTCCTCCTGCTGCTCCTCCTTCCTCCTCGCCCTCTGGGCGTCACCTTCTCCCTCTCCTCCTGCTGCTCCTCCTTCCTCCTCGCCCTCCCAGCGTCACCTTCTCCCCTCTCCTCCTGCTGCTACTCATTCCTCCTCGCCCTCCGGGCGTCACCTTCTCCCTCTCCTCCTGCTCCTCCTTCCTCCTCGCCCTCCCGGCGTCACCTTCTCCCTCTCCTCCTGCTGCTCCTCCTTCCTCCTCGCCCTCCCGGCGTCTCCGTCTCCCCTCTCCTCCTGCTGCTCCTCCTTGCTGCTCGCCCTCCCAGCGTCGCCTTCTCCCCTCTCCTCCTTCTGCTCCGCCTTCCTCCTCGCCCTCCCGGCGTCACCTTCTCCCCTCTCCTCCAGCTGCTCCTCCTTCCTCCTCGCCCTCCGGGCGTCACCTTCTCCCTCTCCTCCTGCTGCTCCTCCTTCCTCCTCGCCCTCCCGGCGTCACCTTCTCCCCTCTCCTCCTGCTGCTCCTCCTTCCTCCTCGCCCTCCGGAATCGCCTTCTCCCCTCTCCTCCTGCTGCTCCGCCTTCCTCCTCGCCGTCCGGCGACAACTTCTCCCCCCTCCTCCTGCTGCTCCTCATTCCTCCTCGCCCTCTGGGCGTCACCTTCTCCCTCTCCTCCTGCTGCTCCTCCTTCCTCCTCGCCCTCCCGGCGTTACCTTCTCCCTCTCCTCCTGCTGCTCCTCCTTCCTCCTTGCCCACGCAACATCAACTTCTCCTCTCTCCTCCTGCTGCTCCTCCATCCTCCTCGCCCTCCCGGCGTCACCTTCTACCCTCTCCTCCTGATGCTCCTCCTTCCGCCTCGCCCTCCGGGCATCACCTTCTCCCTCTCCTCCTGCTGCACCTCCTTCCTCCTCGCCCTCCCAGCGTCACCTTCTCCCCTCTCCTCCTGCTGCTACTCATTCCTCCTCGCCCTCCGGGCGTCACCTTCTCCCTCTCCTCCTGCTCCTCCTTCATCCTCGCCCTCCCGGCATCACCTTCTCCCTCTCCTCCTGCTGCTCCACCTTCCTCCTCGCCCTCCCGGCATCACCTTCTCCCCTCTCCTCCTGCTGCTCCTCCTTCCTCTTCGCCCTCCCCGGCGTCACCTTCTCCCCTCTCCTCCTGCTGCTCCTCCTTCCTCCTCGCCCTCCCGGCGTCACCTTCTCCCCTCTCCTCCTGCTGCTCCTCCTTCCTCCTTGCCCTCCCGGAGTCACCTTCTCCCCTCTCCTCCTGCTGCTCCTCCTTCCTGCTCGCCCTCCCGGCGTCACCATCTCCCCTCTCCTCCTGCTGCTCCTCCTTGCTCCTCGCCCTCCCAGCGTCGCCTTCTCCCCTCTCCTCCTGCTGCTCCTCCTTCTTCTTCGCCCTCCCGGCTTCACCTTCTCCCCTGTCCTACTTCTGCTCCTCCTTCCTCCTCGCCATCCCGGCGTCACCTTCTCCCCGCTCCTCCTGCTGCTCCTCCTTCCTCCTCGCCCTCCGGGCATTATCTTCTCCCTCTCCTCCTGCTGCTCCTCCTTCCTCCTCGCCCTCCCGGCATCACCTTCTCCCCTCTCCTCCTGCTGCGCCTCCTTACTCCTCGCCCTCCCGGCGTCACCTTCTCCCTCTCCTCCTGCTGCTCCTCCTTCCTCCTCGCCCTCCCAGCGTCACCTTCTCCCCTCTGCTCCTGCTGCTCCTCCTTCCTCCTCGCCCTCCGGCGTCACCTTCTCCCCTCTCCTCCTGCTGTTCCTCCTTCCTCCTCGCCCTCCCGGCGTCACCTTCTCCCCTCTCCTCCTGCTGCTCCTCCTTCCTCCTGGCCCTCCCAGCGTCAGCTTCTCCCCTCTCCTCCTGCTGCTCCTCCTTCCTCCTCCCCCTCCCAGCGTCACCTTCTCCCCTCTCCTCCTGCTGCTCCTCCTTCCTCCTCAGCCTCCGGGCTTCACCTTCTCCCCTCTCCTCCTGCTGCTCCTCCTTCCTCCTCGCCCTCTGGGCGTCACCTTCTCCCTCTCCTCCTGCTGCTCCTCCTTCCTCCTCGCCCTCCCAGCGTCACCTTCTCCCCTCTCCTCCTGCTGCTACTCATTCCTCCTCGCCCTCCGGGCGTCACCTTCTCCCTCTCCTCCTGCTCCTCCTTCCTCCTCGCCCTCCCGGCGTCACCTTCTCCCTCTCCTCCTGCTGCTCCTCCTTCCTCCTCGCCCTCCCGGCGTCTCCGTCTCCCCTCTCCTCCTGCTGCTCCTCCTTGCTGCTCGCCCTCCCAGCGTCGCCTTCTCCCCTCTCCTCCTTCTGCTCCGCCTTCCTCCTCGCCCTCCCGGCGTCACCTTCTCCCCTCTCCTCCAGCTGCTCCTCCTTCCTCCTCGCCCTCCGGGCGTCACCTTCTCCCTCTCCTCCTGCTGCTCCTCCTTCCTCCTCGCCCTCCCGGCGTCACCTTCTCCCCTCTCCTCCTGCTGCTCCTCCTTCCTCCTCGCCCTCCGGAATCGCCTTCTCCCCTCTCCTCCTGCTGCTCCGCCTTCCTCCTCGCCGTCCGGCGACAACTTCTCCCCCCTCCTCCTGCTGCTCCTCATTCCTCCTCGCCCTCTGGGCGTCACCTTCTCCCTCTCCTCCTGCTGCTCCTCCTTCCTCCTCGCCCTCCCGGCGTTACCTTCTCCCTCTCCTCCTGCTGCTCCTCCTTCCTCCTTGCCCACGCAACATCAACTTCTCCTCTCTCCTCCTGCTGCTCCTCCATCCTCCTCGCCCTCCCGGCGTCACCTTCTACCCTCTCCTCCTGATGCTCCTCCTTCCGCCTCGCCCTCCGGGCATCACCTTCTCCCTCTCCTCCTGCTGCACCTCCTTCCTCCTCGCCCTCCCAGCGTCACCTTCTCCCCTCTCCTCCTGCTGCTACTCATTCCTCCTCGCCCTCCGGGCATCACCTTCTCCCTCTCCTCCTGCTCCTCCTTCATCCTCGCCCTCCCGGCATCACCTTCTCCCTCTCCTCCTGCTGCTCCACCTTCCTCCTCGCCCTCCCGGCATCACCTTCTCCCCTCTCCTCCTGCTGCTCCTCCTTCCTCTTCGCCCTCCCGGCGTCACCTTCTCCCCTCTCCTCCTGCTGCTCCTCCTTCCTCCTCGCCCTCCCGGCGTCACCTTCTCCCCTCTCCTCCTGCTGCTCCTCCTTCCTCCTTGCCCTCCCGGAGTCACCTTCTCCCCTCTCCTCCTGCTGCTCCTCCTTCCTGCTCGCCCTCCCGGCGTCACCATCTCCCCTCTCCTCCTGCTGCTCCTCCTTGCTCCTCGCCCTCCCAGCGTCGCCTTCTCCCCTCTCCTCCTGCTGCTCCTCCTTCTTCTTCGCCCTCCCGGCTTCACCTTCTCCCCTGTCCTACTTCTGCTCCTCCTTCCTCCTCGCCATCCCGGCGTCACCTTCTCCCCGCTCCTCCTGCTGCTCCTCCTTCCTCCTCGCCCTCCGGGCATTACCTTCTCCCTCTCCTCCTGCTGCTCCTCCTTCCTCCTCGCCCTCCCGGCATCACCTTCTCCCCTCTCCTCCTGCTGCGCCTCCTTACTCCTCGCCCTCCCGGCGTCACCTTCTCCCCTCTCCTCCTGCTGCTCCTCCTTCCTCCTCGCCCTCCCGGCGCCACCTTCTCCCCTCTCCTACTGCTCCTCCTTCATCCTCGCCCTCCCGGCGTCACCTTCTCCCTCTCCTCCTGCTGCTCCTGCTTCCTCCTCACCCTCCCAGCGTCCCCTTCTCCCCTCTCCTCCTGCTCCTCCTCCTTCCTCTTCGCCCGCCCGGTGTCACCTTCTCCCCTCTCCTCCTGCTGCTCCTCCTTCCTCCTCGCCCTCCCGGAGTCACCTTCTCCCCTCTCCTCCTCCTGCTCCTCCTTCATCTTCGCCCTCCCGGCTTCACGTTCTCCCCTGTCCTCCTTCTGCTCCTCCTTCCTCCTCACCCTCCCAGCGTCCCCTTCTCCCCTCTCCTCCTGCTCCTCCTCCTTCCTCTTCGCCCTCCCGGCGTCACCTTCACCCCTCTCCTCCTGCTGCTCCTCCTTGCTCCTCGCCCTCCCAACTTCGCCTTCTCCCCTCTCCTCCTCCTGCTCCTCCTTCATCTTCGCCCTCCCGGATTCACGTTCTCCCCTGTCCTCCTTCTGCTCCTCCTTCCTCCTCGCCCTCCCGGCATCACCTTCTCCCCTCTCCTTCTGCTGCTCCTCCTTCCTCCTCGCCCTCCGGGCGTCACCTTCTCCCTCTCCTCCTGCTGCTCCTCCTTCCTCCTCGCCCTCCCAGCGTCACCTTCTCCCCTCTGCTCCTGCTGCTCCTCCTTCCTCCTCGCCCTCCCGGCATCACCTTCTCCCCTCTCCTCCTGCTGCTCCTCCTTCCTCCTCGCCCTCCCGGCGTCACCTTCTCCCCTCTCCTCCTGCTGCTCCTCCTTCCTCCTGGCCCTCCCAGCGTCACCTTCTCCCCTCTCCTCCTGCTGCTACTCCTTCCTCCTCGCCCTCCCAGCGTCACCTTCTCCCCTCTCCTCCTGCTGCTCCTCCTTCCTCCTCAGCCTCCGGGCTTCACCTTCTCCCCTCTCCTCCTGCTGCTCCTCCTTCCTCCTCGCCCTCCGGGCGTCACCTTCTCCCTCTCCTCCTGCTGCTCCTCCTTCCTCCTCGCCCTCCCAGCGTCACCTTCTCCCCTCTCCTCCTGCTGCTACTCATTCCTCCTCGCCCTCCGGGCCTCACCTTCTCCCTCTCCTCCTGCTCCTCCTTCCTCCTCGCCCTCCCGGCGTCACCTTCTCCCTCTCCTCCTGCTGCTCCTCCTTCCTCCTCGCCCTCCCAGCTTCACCGTCTCCCCTCTCCTCCTGCTGATCCTCCTTCCTCCTCGCCCTCCCGGCGTCACCTTCTCCCCTCTCCTGCTGCTCCTCCTTCCTCTTCGCCCTCCCGGCTTCACCTTCTCCCCTCTCCTCCTGCTGCTCCTCCTTCCTCCTCGCCCTCCCGGCGTCACCTTCTCCCCTCTCCTCCTGCTGCTCCTCCTTCCTCCTCGCCCTCCCGGCATCACCTTCTCCCCTCTCCTCCTGCTGCTCCTCCTTCCTCCTCGCCCTCCCGGTGTCACCTTCTCCCCTCTGCTCCTGCTGCTCCTGCTTCCTCCTCGCCCTCCCGGCGTCACCTTCTCCCCTCTCCTCCTTCTGCTCCTCCTTCCTCCTCGCCCTCCCGGCGTCACCTTCTCCCCTCTCCTCCTGCTGCTCCTCCTTCCTCCTCGCCCTCCCGGCGTCACCTTCTCCCCTCTCCTCCTGCTGCTCCCCCTTCCTCCTCGCCCTCCCGGCATTACCTTCTCCCATCTCCTCCGGCTGCTCCCCCTTCCTCCTCACCCTCCCGGCGTCTCCGTCTCCCCTCTCCTCCTGCTGCTCCTCCTTGCTCCTCGCCCTCCCAGCGTCGCCTTCTCCCCTCTCCTCCTTCTGCTCCTCCTTCCTCCTCGCCCTCCCGGTGTCACCTTCTCCCCTCTCCTCCTCCTGCTCCTCCTTCCTCTTAGCCCTCCGGGCGTCACCTTCTCCCTCTCCTCCTGCTGCTCCTTCTTCCTCCTCGCCCTCTGGGCGTCACCTTCTCCCTCTCCTCCTGCTCCTCTTTCCTCCTCGCCCTCCCGGCGTCACCTTCTCCCTCTCCTCCTGCTGCTCCTCCTTCCTCCTCGCCCTCCCAGCGTCACCTTCTCCCCTCTGCTCCTGCTGCTCCTCCTTCCTCCTCGCCCTCCCGGCGTCACCTTCTCCCCTCTCCTCCTGCTGTTCCTCCTTCCTCCTCGCCCTCCCGGCGTCACCTTCTCCCCTCTCCTCCTGCTGCTCCTCCTTCCTCCTGGCCCTCCCAGCGTCACCTTCTCCCCTCTCCTCCTGCTGCTCCTCCTTCCTCCTCCCCCTCCCAGCGTCACCTTCTCCCCTCTCCTCCTGCTGCTCCTCCTTCCTCCTCAGCCTCCGGGCTTCACCTTCTCCCCTCTCCTCCTGCTGCTCCTCCTTCCTCCTCGCCCTCTGGGCGTCACCTTCTCCCTCTCCTCCTGCCGCTCCTCCTTCCTCCTCGCCCTCCCAGCGTCACCTTCTCCCCTCTCCTCCTGCTGCTACTCATTCCTCCTCGCCCTCCGGGCGTCACCTTCTCCCTCTCCTCCTGCTCCTCCTTCCTCCTCGCCCTCCCGGCGTCACCTTCTCCCTCTCCTCCTGCTGCTCCTCCTTCCTCCTCGCCCTCCCGGCGTCTCCGTCTCCCCTCTCCTCCTGCTGCTCCTCCTTGCTGCTCGCCCTCCCAGCGTCGCCTTCTCCCCTCTCCTCCTTCTGCTCCGCCTTCCTCCTCGCCCTCCCGGCGTCACCTTCTCCCCTCTCCTCCAGCTGCTCCTCCTTCCTCCTCGCCCTCCGGGCGTCACCTTCTCCCTCTCCTCCTGCTGCTCCTCCTTCCTCCTCGCCCTCCCGGCGTCACCTTCTCCCCTCTCCTCCTGCTGCTCCTCCTTCCTCCTCGCCCTCCGGAATCGCCTTCTCCCCTCTCCTCCTGCTGCTCCGCCTTCCTCCTCGCCGTCCGGCGACAACTTCTCCCCCCTCCTCCTGCTGCTCCTCATTCCTCCTCGCCCTCTGGGCGTCACCTTCTCCCTCTCCTCCTGCTGCTCCTCCTTCCTCCTCGCCCTCCCGGCGTTACCTTCTCCCTCTCCTCCTGCTGCTCCTCCTTCCTCCTTGCCCACGCAACATCAACTTCTCCTCTCTCCTCCTGCTGCTCCTCCATCCTCCTCGCCCTCCCGGCGTCACCTTCTACCCTCTCCTCCTGATGCTCCTCCTTCCGCCTCTCCCTCCGGGCATCACCTTCTCCCTCTCCTCCTGCTGCACCTCCTTCCTCCTCGCCCTCCCAGCGTCACCTTCTCCCCTCTCCTCCTGCTGCTACTCATTCCTCCTCGCCCTCCGGGCGTCACCTTCTCCCTCTCCTCCTGCTCCTCCTTCATCCTCGCCCTCCCGGCATCACCTTCTCCCTCTCCTCCTGCTGCTCCACCTTCCTCCTCGCCCTCCCGGCATCACCTTCTCCCCTCTCCTCCTGCTGCTCCTCCTTCCTCTTCGCCCTCCCGGCGTCACCTTCTCCCCTCTCCTCCTGCTGCTCCTCCTTCCTCCTTGCCCTCCCGGAGTCACCTTCTCCCCTCTCCTCCTGCTGCTCCTCCTTCCTGCTCGCCCTCCCGGCGTCACCATCTCCCCTCTCCTCCTGCTGCTCCTCCTTGCTCCTCGCCCTCCCAGCGTCGCCTTCTCCCCTCTCCTCCTGCTGCTCCTCCTTCTTCTTCGCCCTCCCGGCTTCACCTTCTCCCCTGTCCTACTTCTGCTCCTCCTTCCTCCTCGCCATCCCGGCGTCACCTTCTCCCCGCTCCTCCTGCTGCTCCTCCTTCCTCCTCGCCCTCCCGGCATCACCTTCTCCCCTCTCCTCCTGCTGCTCCTCCTTCCTCCTCGCCCTCCCGGTGTCACCTTCTCCCCTCTGCTCCTGCTGCTCCTGCTTCCTCCTCGCCCTCCCGGCGTCACCTTCTCCCCTCTCCTCCTTCTGCTCCTCCTTCCTCCTCGCCCTCCCGGCGTCACCTTCTCCCCTCTCCTCCTGCTGCTCCTCCTTCCTCCTCGCCCTCCCGGCTTCACCTTCTACCCTCCCTCCTGCTGCTCCTCCTACCTCCTCGCCCTCCCGGCGTCACCTTCTCCCCTCTCCTCCTGCTGCTCCCCCTTCCTCCTCGCCCTCCCGGCATTACCTTCTCCCATCTCCTCCGGCTGCTCCCCCTTCCTCCTCACCCTCCCGGCGTCTCCGTCTCCCCTCTCCTCCTGCTGCTCCTCCTTGCTCCTCGCCCTCCCAGCGTCGCCTTCTCCCCTCTCCTCCTTCTGCTCCTCCTTCCTCCTCGCCCTCCCGGTGTCACCTTCTCCCCTCTCCTCCTCCTGCTCCTCCTTCCTCTTAGCCCTCCGGGCGTCACCTTCTCCCTCTCCTCCTGCTGCTCCTTCTTCCTCCTCGCCCTCTGGGCGTCACCTTCTCCCTCTCCTCCTGCTCCTCTTTCCTCCTCGCCCTCCCGGCGTCACCTTCTCCCTCTCCTCCTGCTGCTCCTCCTTCCTCCTCGCCCTCCCAGCGTCACCTTCTCCCCTCTGCTCCTGCTGCTCCTCCTTCCTCCTCGCCCTCCCGGCGTCACCTTCTCCCCTCTCCTCCTGCTGTTCCTCCTTCCTCCTCGCCCTCCCGGCGTCACCTTCTCCCCTCTCCTCCTGCTGCTCCTCCTTCCTCCTGGCCCTCCCAGCGTCACCTTCTCCCCTCTCCTCCTGCTGCTCCTCCTTCCTCCTCCCCCTCCCAGCGTCACCTTCTCCCCTCTCCTCCTGCTGCTCCTCCTTCCTCCTCAGCCTCCGGGCTTCACCTTCTCCCCTCTCCTCCTGCTGCTCCTCCTTCCTCCTCGCCCTCTGGGCGTCACCTTCTCCCTCTCCTCCTGCCGCTCCTCCTTCCTCCTCGCCCTCCCAGCGTCACCTTCTCCCCTCTCCTCCTGCTGCTACTCATTCCTCCTCGCCCTCCGGGCGTCACCTTCTCCCTCTCCTCCTGCTCCTCCTTCCTCCTCGCCCTCCCGGCGTCACCTTCTCCCTCTCCTCCTGCTGCTCCTCCTTCCTCCTCGCCCTCCCGGCGTCTCCGTCTCCCCTCTCCTCCTGCTGCTCCTCCTTGCTGCTCGCCCTCCCAGCGTCGCCTTCTCCCCTCTCCTCCTTCTGCTCCGCCTTCCTCCTCGCCCTCCCGGCGTCACCTTCTCCCCTCTCCTCCAGCTGCTCCTCCTTCCTCCTCGCCCTCCGGGCGTCACCTTCTCCCTCTCCTCCTGCTGCTCCTCCTTCCTCCTCGCCCTCCCGGCGTCACCTTCTCCCCTCTCCTCCTGCTGCTCCTCCTTCCTCCTCGCCCTCCGGAATCGCCTTCTCCCCTCTCCTCCTGCTGCTCCGCCTTCCTCCTCGCCGTCCGGCGACAACTTCTCCCCCCTCCTCCTGCTGCTCCTCATTCCTCCTCGCCCTCTGGGCGTCACCTTCTCCCTCTCCTCCTGCTGCTCCTCCTTCCTCCTCGCCCTCCCGGCGTTACCTTCTCCCTCTCCTCCTGCTGCTCCTCCTTCCTCCTTGCCCACGCAACATCAACTTCTCCTCTCTCCTCCTGCTGCTCCTCCATCCTCCTCGCCCTCCCGGCGTCACCTTCTACCCTCTCCTCCTGATGCTCCTCCTTCCGCCTCGCCCTCCGGGCATCACCTTCTCCCTCTCCTCCTGCTGCACCTCCTTCCTCCTCGCCCTCCCAGCGTCACCTTCTCCCCTCTCCTCCTGCTGCTACTCATTCCTCCTCGCCCTCCGGGCGTCACCTTCTCCCTCTCCTCCTGCTCCTCCTTCATCCTCGCCCTCCCGGCATCACCTTCTCCCTCTCCTCCTGCTGCTCCACCTTCCTCCTCGCCCTCCCGGCATCACCTTCTCCCCTCTCCTCCTGCTGCTCCTCCTTCCTCTTCGCCCTCCCGGCGTCACCTTCTCCCCTCTCCTCCTGCTGCTCCTCCTTCCTCCTCGCCCTCCCGGCGTCACCTTCTCCCCTCTCCTCCTGCTGCTCCTCCTTCCTCCTTGCCCTCCCGGAGTCACCTTCTCCCCTCTCCTCCTGCTGCTCCTCCTTCCTGCTCGCCCTCCCGGCGTCACCATCTCCCCTCTCCTCCTGCTGCTCCTCCTTGCTCCTCGCCCTCCCAGCGTCGCCTTCTCCCCTCTCCTCCTGCTGCTCCTCCTTCTTCTTCGCCCTCCCGGCTTCACCTTCTCCCCTGTCCTACTTCTGCTCCTCCTTCCTCCTCGCCATCCCGGCGTCACCTTCTCCCCGCTCCTCCTGCTGCTCCTCCTTCCTCCTCGCCCTCCGGGCATTACCTTCTCCCTCTCCTCCTGCTGCTCCTCCTTCCTCCTCGCCCTCCCGGCATCACCTTCTCCCCTCTCCTCCTGCTGCGCCTCCTTACTCCTCGCCCTCCCGGCGTCACCTTCTCCCCTCTCCTCCTGCTGCTCCTCCTTCCTCCTCGCCCTCCCGGCGCCACCTTCTCCCCTCTCCTACTGCTCCTCCTTCATCCTCGCCCTCCCGGCGTCACCTTCTCCCTCTCCTCCTGCTGCTCCTGCTTCCTCCTCACCCTCCCAGCATCCCCTTCTCCCCTCTCCTCCTGCTCCTCCTCCTTCCTCTTCGCCCGCCCGGTGTCACCTTCTCCCCTCTCCTCCTGCTGCTCCTCCTTCCTCCTCGCCCTCCCGGAGTCACCTTCTCCCCTCTCCTCCTCCTGCTCCTCCTTCATCTTCGCCCTCCCGGCTTCACGTTCTCCCCTGTCCTCCTTCTGCTCCTCCTTCCTCCTCACCCTCCCAGCGTCCCCTTCTCCCCTCTCCTCCTGCTCCTCCTCCTTCCTCTTCGCCCTCCCGGCGTCACCTTCTCCCCTCTCCTCCTGCTGCTCCTCCTTGCTCCTCGCCCTCCCAGCTTCGCCTTCTCCCCTCTCCTCCTCCTGCTCCTCCTTCATCTTCGCCCTCCCGGCTTCACGTTCTCCCCTGTCCTCCTTCTGCTCCTCCTTCCTCCTCGCCCTCCCGGCATCACCTTCTCCCCTCTCCTTCTGCTGCTCCTCCTTCCTCCTCGCCCTCCGGGCGTCACCTTCTCCCTCTCCTCCTGCTGCTCCTCCTTCCTCCTCGCCCTCCCAGCGTCACCTTCTCCCCTCTGCTCCTGCTGCTCCTCCTTCCTCCTCGCCCTCCCGGCATCACCTTCTCCCCTC
The DNA here is from genome assembly GCF_052327205.1 of Somniosus microcephalus. Taxonomy (NCBI): domain Eukaryota; kingdom Metazoa; phylum Chordata; class Chondrichthyes; order Squaliformes; family Somniosidae; genus Somniosus; species Somniosus microcephalus. The sequence goes on along the minus strand of NW_028226145.1, from coordinate 21,618 downwards.
TCCTCCTGCTGCTCCTCCTTCCTCCTCGCCCTCCCGGCGTCACCTTCTCCCCTCTCCTCCTGCTGCTCCTCCTTCCTCCTGGCCCTCCCAGCATCACCTTCTCCCCTCTCCTCCTGCTGCTACTCCTTCCTCCTCGCCCTCCCGGCGTCACCTTCTCCCCTCTCCTCCTGCTGCTCCTCCTTCCTCCTGGCCCTCCCAGCGTCACCTTCTCCCCTCTCCTCCTGCTGCTACTCCTTCCTCCTCGCCCTCCCAGCGTCACCTTCTCCCCTCTCCTCCTGCTGCTCCTCCTTCCTCCTCGCCCTCCGGGCATTACCTTCTCCCTCTCCTCCTGCTGCTCCTCCTTCCTCCTCGCCCTCCCGGCATCACCTTCTCCCCTCTCCTCCTGCTGCGCCTCCTTACTCCTCGCCCTCCCGGCGTCACCTTCTCCCCTCTCCTCCTGCTGCTCCTCCTTCCTCCTCGCCCTCCCGGCGCCACCTTCTCCCCTCTCCTACTGCTCCTCCTTCATCCTCGCCCTCCCGGCGTCACCTTCTCCCTCTCCTCCTGCTGCTCCTGCTTCCTCCTCACCCTCCCAGCGTCCCCTTCTCCCCTCTCCTCCTGCTCCTCCTCCTTCCTCTTCGCCCGCCCGGTGTCACCTTCTCCCCTCTCCTCCTGCTGCTCCTCCTTCCTCCTCGCCCTCCCGGAGTCACCTTCTCCCCTCTCCTCCTCCTGCTCCTCCTTCATCTTCGCCCTCCCGGCTTCACGTTCTCCCCTGTCCTCCTTCTGCTCCTCCTTCCTCCTCACCCTCCCAGCGTCCCCTTCTCCCCTCTCCTCCTGCTCCTCCTCCTTCCTCTTCGCCCTCCCGGCGTCACCTTCTCCCCTCTCCTCCTGCTGCTCCTCCTTGCTCCTCGCCCTCCCAGCTTCGCCTTCTCCCCTCTCCTCCTCCTGCTCCTCCTTCATCTTCGCCCTCCCGGCTTCACGTTCTCCCCTGTCCTCCTTCTGCTCCTCCTTCCTCCTCGCCCTCCCGGCATCACCTTCTCCCCTCTCCTTCTGCTGCTCCTCCTTCCTCCTCGCCCTCCGGGCGTCACCTTCTCCCTCTCCTCCTGCTGCTCCTCCTTCCTCCTCGCCCTCCCAGCGTCACCTTCTCCCCTCTGCTCCTGCTGCTCCTCCTTCCTCCTCGCCCTCCCGGCATCACCTTCTCCCCTCTCCTCCTGCTGCTCCTCCTTCCTCCTCGCCCTCCCGGCATCACCTTCTCCCCTCTCCTCCTGCTGCTCCTCCTTCCTCCTCGCCCTCCCAGCGTCACCTTCTCCCCTCTCCTCCTGCTGCTCCTCCTTCCTCCTCAGCCTCCGGGCTTCACCTTCTCCCCTCTCCTCCTGCTGCTCCTCCTTCCTCCTCGCCCTCCGGGCGTCACCTTCTCCCTCTCCTCCTGCTGCTCCTCCTTCCTCCTCGCCCTCCCAGCGTCACCTTCTCCCTCTCCTCCTGCTCCTCCTTCCTCCTCGCCCTCCCGGCGTCACCTTCTCCCTCTCCTCCTGCTGCTCCTCCTTCCTCCTCGCCCTCCCAGCTTCACCGTCTCCCCTCTCCTCCTGCTGATCCTCCTTCCTCCTCGCCCTCCCGGCGTCACCTTCTCCCCTCTCCTGCTGCTCCTCCTTCCTCTTCGCCCTCCCGGCTTCACCTTCTCCCCTCTCCTCCTGCTGCTCCTCCTTCCTCCTCGCCCTCCCGGCATCACCTTCTCCCCTCTCCTCCTGCTGCTCCTCCTTCCTCCTCACCCTCCCGGCGTCACCTTCTCCTCTCTCCTCCTGCTGCTCCTCCTTCCTCCTCGCTTTACCGGCGTTACCTTCTCCCCTCTCCTCCTGCTGCTCCTCCTTCCTCCTCGCCCTCCCGGCATCACCTTCTCCCCTCTCCTCCTGCTGCTCCTCCTTCCTCCTCGCCCTCCCGGTGTCACCTTCTCCCCTCTGCTCCTGCTGCTCCTGCTTCCTCCTCGCCCTCCCGGCGTCACCTTCTCCCCTCTCCTCCTTCTGCTCCTCCTTCCTCCTCGCCCTCCCGGCGTCACCTTCTCCCCTCTCCTCCTGCTGCTCCTCCTTCCTCCTCGCCCTCCCGGCTTCACCTTCTACCCTCCCTCCTGCTGCTCCTCCTACCTCCTCGCCCTCCCGGCGTCACCTTCTCCCCTCTCCTCCTGCTGCTCCTCCTTCCTCCTCACCCTCCCGGAGTCACCTTCTCCCCCCTCCTCCTGCTGCTCCCCCTTCCTCCTCGCCCTCCCGGCATCACCGTACCCCCTCTCCTCCTGCTGCTCCTCCTTCCTCCTCGCACTCCGGGCGTCACCTTCTCCCTCTCCTCCTGCTCCTCCTCCTTCCTCCTCGCCCTTCCGGAGTCACCTTCTCCCTCTCCTCCTGCTGCTCCTCCTTCCTCCTCGCCCTCCCAGCATCACCTTCTCCCCTCTCCTCCTGCTGCTCCTCCTTCCTCCTCGCCCTCCCGGCGTCACCTTGTCCCCTCTCCTCCTGCTGCTCCTCCTTCCTCTTCGCCCTCCCGGCTTCACCTTCTCCCCTCTCCTCCTGCTGCTCCTCCTTCCTCCTCTCCCTCCCGGCGTCACCTTCTCCCCTCTCCTCCTGCTGCTCCTCCTTCCTCCTCGCCCTCCCGGCGTCACCGTCTCCCCTCTCCTCCTGCTGCTCCTCCTTCCTCCTCACCCTCCCGGCGTCACCTTCTCCCCTCTCCTCCTGCTGCTCCTCCTTCCTGCTCGCCCTCCCGGCGTCACCTTCTCCCCTCTCCTCCTGCTGCTCCTCCTTCCTCCTCGCCCTCCCGGAGTCACCTTCTCCCACCTCCTCCTGCTGCTACCCCTTCCTCCTCGCCCTCCCGGCGTCTCCTTCTCCCCTCTCAACCTGCTGCTCCTCCTTCCTCTTCGCCCTCCCGGCTTGACCTTCTCCCCTGTCCTCCTTCTGCTGCTCCTTCCTCCTCGCCGTCCCGGCGTCACCTTCTCCCCTCTCCTCCTGCTGCTCCTCCTTCCTCCTCGCCCTCCCGGCATCACCTTCTCCCCTCTCCTCCTGCTGCTCCTCCTTCCTCCTCGCCCTCCCGATGTCACCTTCTCCCCTCTGCTCCTGCTGCTCCTGCTTCCTCCTTGCCCTCCCGGCGTCACCTTCTCCCCTCCCCTCCTGCTGCTCCTCCTTCCTCCTCGCCCTCCCGGCGTCACCTTCTCCCCTCTCCTCCTGCTGCTCCTCCTTCCTCCTCGCCTCCCGGCTTCACCTTCTCCCCTCTCCTCCTGCTGCTCCTCCTACCTCCTCGCCCTCCCGGCGTCACCTTCTCCCCTCTCCTCCTGCTGCTCCTCCTTCCTCCTCACCCTCCCGGAGTCACCTTCTCCCCTCTCCTCCTGCTGCTCCCCCTTCCTCCTCGCCCTCCCGGCATCACCGTATCCCCTCCTCCTGCTGCTCCTCCTTCCTCCTCGCACTCCCCGCGTCGCCTTCTCCCCTCTCCTCCTGCTGCTCCTCCTTCCTTCCTCCACTCCCGGCATCACATTCTCCCCTCTCCTCCTGCTGCTCCTCCTTCCTCCTCGCCCTCAGGGCGTCACCTTCTCCCTCTCCTCCTGCTCCTCCTCCATCCTCGCCCTCCCGGCGTCACCTTCTCCCTCTCCTCCTGCTGCTCCTCCTTCCTCCTCGCCCTCCCAGCATCACCTTCTCCCCTCTCCTCCTGCTCCTCCTCCTTCCTCTTCGCCCTCCCGGCGTCACCTTCTCCCCTCTCCTCCTGCTGCTCCCCCTTCCTCCTCGCCCTCCCGGCATCACCGTATCCCCTCCTCCTGCTGCTCCTCCTTCCTCCTCGCACTCCCCGCGTCGCCTTCTCCCCTCTCCTCCTGCTGCTCCTCCTTCCTTCCTCCACTCCCGGCATCACATTCTCCCCTCTCCTCCTGCTGCTCCTCCTTCCTCCTCGCCCTCAGGGCGTCACCTTCTCCCTCTCCTCCTGCTCCTCCTTCATCCTCGCCCTCCCGGCGTCACCTTCTCCCTCTCCTCCTGCTGCTCCTCCTTCCTCCTCGCCCTCCCAGCATCACCTTCTCCCCTCTCCTCCTGCTCCTCCTCCTTCCTCTTCGCCCTCCCGGCGTCACCTTCTCCCCTCTCCTCCTGCTGCTCCTCCTTCCTCCTCGCCCTCCCGTCGTCACCTTCTCCCCTCTCCTCCTGCTGCTCCTCCTCCCTCCTTGCCCTCCCGGAGTCACCGTCTCCCCTCTCCTCCTGCTGCTCCTCCTTCCTCCTCGCCCTCCCGGCGTCACCATCTCCCCTCTCCTCCTGCTTCTCCTCCTTGCTCCTCGCCCTCCCAGCGTCTCCTTCTCCCCTCTCCTCCTGCTGCTCCTCCTTCCTCTTCGCCCTCCCGGCTTCACCTTCTCCCCTGTCCTCCTTCTGCTCCTCCTTCCTCCTCGCCGTCCCGGCGTCACCTTCTCCCCTCTCCTCCTGCTGCTCCTCCTTCCTCCTCGCCCTCCCGGCATCACCTTCTCCCCTCTCCTCCTGCTGCTCCTCCTTCCTCCTCGCCCTCCCGGTGTCACCTTCTCCCCTCTGCTCCTGCTGCTCCTGCTTCCTCCTCGCCCTCCCGGCGTCACCTTCTCCCCTCTCCTCCTGCTGCTCCTCCTTCCTCCTCGCCCTCCCGGCGTCACCTTCTCCCCTCTCCTCCTGCTGCTCCTCCTTCCTCCTCGCCCTCAGGGCGTCACCTTCTCCCCTCTCCTCCCGCTGCTCCTCCTACCTCCTCGCCCTCCCGGCGTCACCTTCTCCCCTCTCCTCCTGCTGCTCCCCCTTCCTCCTCGCCCTCCCGGCATCACCGTATCCCTCCTCCTGCTGCTCCTCCTTCCTCCTCGCACTCCCCGCGTCGCCTTCTCCCCTCTCCTCCTGCTGCTCCTCCTTCCTCCTCGCCCTCCCGGCATCAAATTCTCCCCTCTCCTCCTGCTGCTCCTCTGTCCTCCTCGCCCTCAGGGCGTCACCTTCTCCCTCTCCTCCTGCTCCTCCTTCATCCTCGCCCTCCCGGCGTCACCTTCTCCCTCTCCTCCTGCTGCTCCTCCTTCCTCCTCACCCTCCCAGCATCACCTTCTCCCCTCTCCTCCTGCTCCTCCTCCTTCCTCTTCGCCCTCCCGGCGTCACCTTCTCCACTCTCCTCCTGCTGCTCCTCCTTCCTCCTCGCCCTCCCGGCGTCACCTTCTCCCCTCTCCTCCTACTGCTCCTCCTTCCTCCTTGCCCTCCCGGAGTCACCTTCTCCCCTCTCCTCCTGCTGCTCCTCCATCCTCCTCGCCCTCCCGGCGTCACCATCTCCCCTCTCCTCCTGCTTCTCCTCCTTGCTCCTCGCCCTCCCAGCGTCGCCTTCTCCCCTCTCCTCCTGCTGCTCCTCCTTCCTCTTCGCCCTCCCGGCTTCACCTTCTCCCCTGCCCTACTTCTGCTCCTCCTTCCTCCTCGCCATCCCGGCGTCACCTTCTCCCCGCTCCTTCTGCTGCTCCTCCTTCCTCCTCGCCTTCCGGGCGTCACCTTCTCCCTCTCCTCCTGCTGCTCCTCCTTCCTCCTCCCCCTCCCGGCGTCACCTTCTCCCCTCTCCTCCTGCTGCGCCTCCTTACTCCTCGCCCTCCCGGCGTCACCTTCTCCCCTCTCCTCCTGCTGCTCCTCTTTCCTCCTCGCCCTCCCGGCGCCACCTTCTCCCCTCTCCTCCTGCTGCTCCTCCTTCCTCCTCGCTCTCCCGGCGTCGCCTTCTCCCCTCTCCTCCTGCTGCTCCTCCTTCATCTTCGCCCTCCCGGCTTCACGTTCTCCCCTGTCCTCCTTCTGCTCCTACTTCCTCCTCGCCCTCCCGGCATCACCTTCTCCCCTCTCCTCCTGCTGCTCCTCCTTCCTCCTCGCCCTCCGGGCGTCACCTTCTCCCTCTCCTCCTGCTGCTCCTCCTTCCTCCTCGCCCTCCCAGCGTCACCTTCTCCCCTCTCCTCCTGCTGCTCCTCCTTACTCCTCGCCCTCCCGGCGTCACCTTCTCCCCTCTCCTCCTGCTACTCCTCCTTCCTCCTTGCCCTCCCAGCGTCACCTTCTCCCCTCTCCTCCTGCTGCTCCTCCTTCCTCCTCGCCCTCCCGGCATCACCTTCTCCCCTCTCCTCCTGCTGCTCCTACTTCCTCCTCGCCCTCCTGGCATCACCTTCTCCCCTCTCCTCCTGCTGCTCCTCCTTCCTCCTCGCCCTCCCGGAGTCACCTTCTCCCTCTCCTCCTGCTGCTCCTCCTTCCTCCTCGCCCTCCCAGCATCACCTTCTCCCCTCTCCTCCTGCTGCTCCTCCTTCCTCCTCGCCCTCCCGGCGTCACCTTCTCCCCTCTCCTCCTGCTGCTCCTCCTTCCTCTTCGCCCTCCCGGCTTCACCTTCTCCCCTCTCCTCCTGCTGCTCCTCCTTCCTCCTCGCCCTCCCGGCGTCACCTTCTCCCCTCTCCTCCTGCTGCTCCTCCTTCCTCCTCGCCCTCCCGGCGTCTCCTTCTCCCCTCTCCTCCTGCTGCTCCTCCTTCCTCCTCACCCTCCCGGCTTCACCTTCTCCCCTCTCCTCCTGCTGCTCCTCCTTGCTTCTCGCCCTCCCGGCGTCTCCTTCTCCCCTCTCCTCCTGCTGCTCCTCCTTCCTCTTCACCCTCCCGGCTTCACCTTCTCCCCTGTCCTCCTTCTGCTCCTCCTCCCTCCTCGCCGTTCCGGCGTCACCTTCTCCCCTCTCCTCCTGCTGCTCCTCCTTCCTCCTCGCCCTCCCGGCATCACCTTCTCCCCTCTCCTCCTGCTGCTCCTCCTTCCTCCTCGCCCTCCCGGCGTCACCTTCTCCCCTCTCCTCCTGCTGCTCCTCCTTCCTCCTCGCCCTCCCGGCGTCACCTTCTCCCCTCTCCTCCAGCTGCTCCTCCTTTTTCCTCGCCCTCCCGGCTTCACCTTCTCCCCTCTCCTCCTGCTGCTCCTCCTACCTCCTCGCCCTCCCGGCGTCACCTTCTCCCCTCTCCTCCTGCTGCTCCTCCTTCCTCCTCACCCTCCCGGAGTCACCTTCTCCCCTCTCCTCCTGCTGCTCCCCCTTCCTCCTCGCCCTCCCGGCATCACCGTATCCCCTCCTCCTGCTGCTCCTCCTTCCTCCTCGCACTCCCCGCGTCGCCTTCTCCCTCTCCTCCTGCTGCTCCTCCTTCCTCCTCGCCCTCAGGGTGTCACCTTCTCCCTCTCCTCCTGCTCCTCCTTCATCCTCGCCCTCCCGGCGTCACCTTCTCCCTCTCCTCCTGCTGCTCCTCCTTCCTCCTCGCCCTCCCAGCATCACCTTCTCCCCTCTCCTCCTGCTCCTCCTCCTTCCTCTTCGCCCTCCCGGCGTCACCTTCTCCCATCTCCTCCTGCTGCTCCTCCTTCCTCCTCGCCCTCCCGGCATCACCTTCTTCCCTCTCCTCCTGCTGCTCCTCCTTCCTCCTTGCCCTCCCGGAGTCACCTTCTCCCCTCTCCTCCTGCTGCTCCTCCCTCCTCGCCCTCCCGGCATCACCATCTCCCCTCTCCTCCTGCTTCTCCTCCTTGCTCCTCGCCCTCCCAGCGTCTCCATCTCCCCTCTCCTCCTGCTGCTCCTCCTTCCTCTTCGCCCTCCCGGCTTCACCATCTCCCCTCTCCTCCTGCTTCTCCTCCTTGCTCCTCGCCCTCCCAGCGTCTCCTTCTCCCCTCTCCTCCTGCTGCTCCTCCTTCCTCTTCGCCCTCCCGGCTTCACCTTCTCCCCTCTCCTCCTTCTGCTCCTCCTTCCTCCTCGCCGTCCCGGCGTCACCTTCTCCCCTCTCCTCCTGCTGCTCCTCCTTCCTCCTCGCCCTCCCGGCATCACCTTCTCCCCTCTCCTCCTGCTGCTCCTCCTTCCTCCTCGCCCTCCCGGCATCACCTTCTCCCCTCTCCTCCTGCTTCTCCTCCTTGCTCCTCGCCCTCCCAGCGTCGCCTTCTCTCCTCTCCTCCTGCTGCTCCTCCTTCCTCTTCGCCCTCCCGGCTTCACCTTCTCCCCTGCCCTACTTCTGCTCCTCCTTCCTCCTCGCCATCCCGGCGTCACGTTCTCCCCGCTCCTTCTGCTGCTCCTCCTTCCTCCTCGCCCTCCGGGCGTCACCTTCTCCCTCTCCTCCTGCTGCTCCTCCTTCCTCCTCCCCCTCCCGGCATCACCTTCTCCCCTCTCCTCCTGCTGCGCCTCCTTACTCCTCGCCCTCCCGGCGTCACCTTCTCCCCTCTCCTCCTGCTGCTCCTCCTTCCTCCTCGCCCTCCCGGCGCCACCTTCTCCCCTCTCCTCCTGCTGCTCCTCCTTCCTCCTCGCCCTCCCGGCGTCACCTTCTCCCCTCTCCTACTGCTGCTCCTCCTTCCTCCTCGCCCTCCCGGCGTCACCTTCTGCCCTCTCCTCCTGCTGCTCCTCCTTCCTCCTCGCCCACCCGGCATCAGCTTCTCCCCTCTCCTCCTGCTCCTCCTTCATCCTCGCCCTCCCGGCGTCACCTTCTCCCTCTCCTCCTGCTGCTCCTCCTTCCTCCTCACCCTCCCAGCGTCCGCTTCTCCCCTCTCCTCCTGCTGCTCCTCCTTCCTCCTCGCCCTCCCGGCATCACCATCTCCCCTCTCCTCCTGCTGCTCCTCCTTGCTCCTCGCTCTCCCAGCGTCGCCTTCTCCCCTCTCCTCCTGCTGCTCCTCCTTCATCTTCGCCCTCCCGGCTTCACGTTCTCCCCGGTCCTCCTTCTGCTCCTCCTTCCTCCTCGCCCTCCCGGCATCACCTTCTCCCCTCTCCTCCTGCTGCTACTCCTTCCTCCTCGCCCTCCGGGCGTCACCTTCTCCCTCTCCTCCTGCTGCTCCTCCTTCCTCCTCGCCCTCCCAGCGTCACCTTCTCCCCTCTCCTCCTGCTGCTCCTCCTTACTCCTCGCCCTCCCGGCGTCACCTTCTCCCCTCTCCTCCTGCTACTCCTCCTTCCTCCTCGCCCTCCCGGCGTCACCTTCTCCCCTCTCCTCCTGCTGCTCCTCCTTCCTCCTCGCCCTCCCGGCGTCACCTTCACCCCTCTCCTCCTGCTGCTCCTCCTTACTCCTCGCCCTCCCGGCGTCACCTTCTCCCCTCTCCTCCTGCTGCTCCTCCTTCCTCCTCGCCCTCCCGGTGTCACCTTATCCCCTCCCTTCCTGCTGCTCCTCCTTCCTCCTCGCCCTCCCGGAGTCACCTTCTCCCATCTCCTCCTGCTGCTCCCCCTTCCTCCTCACCCTCCCGGCGTCACCGTCTCCCCTCTCCTCCTGCTGCTCCTCCTTGCTCCTCGCCCTCCCAGCGTCGCCTTCTCCCCTCTCCTCCTGCTGCTCCTACTTCCTCCTCGCCCTCCGGTCGTCACCTTCTCCCTCTCCTCCTGCTGCTCCTCCATCCTCCTCGCCCTCCCGGCGTCACCTTCTCCCCTCTCCTCCTGCTGCTCCTACTTCCTCCTCGCCCTCCGGTCGTCACCTACTCCCTCTCCTCCTGCTGCTCCTCCTTCCTCCTCGCCCTCCCGGCGTCACCTTCTCCCCTCTCCTCCTGCTGCTCCTCCTTCCTCCTCGCCCTCCCAGCTTCACCGTCTCCCCTCTCCTCCTGCTGATCCTCCTTCCTCCTCGCCCTCCCGGCGTCACCTTCTCCCCTCTCCTGCTGCTCCTCCTTCCTCTTCGCCCTCCCGGCTTCACCTTCTCCCCTCTCCTCCTGCTGCTCCTCCTTCCTCCTCGCCCTCCCGGCGTCACCTTCTCCCCTCTCCTCCTGCTGCTCCTCCTTCCTCCTCGCCCTCCCGGCATCACCTTCTCCCCTCTCCTCCTGCTGCTCCTCCTTCCTCCTCACCCTCCCGGCGTCACCTTCTCCTCTCTCCTCCTGCTGCTCCTCCTTCCTCCTCGCTTTACCGGCGTTACCTTCTCCCCTCTCCTCCTGCTGCTCCTCCTTCCTCCTCGCCCTCCCGGCATCACCTTCTCCCCTCTCCTCCTGCTGCTCCTCCTTCCTCCTCGCCCTCCCGGTGTCACCTTCTCCCCTCTGCTCCTGCTGCTCCTGCTTCCTCCTCGCCCTCCCGGCGTCACCTTCTCCCCTCTCCTCCTTCTGCTCCTCCTTCCTCCTCGCCCTCCCGGCGTCACCTTCTCCCCTCTCCTCCTGCTGCTCCTCCTTCCTCCTCGCCCTCCCGGCTTCACCTTCTACCCTCCCTCCTGCTGCTCCTCCTACCTCCTCGCCCTCCCGGCGTCACCTTCTCCCCTCTCCTCCTGCTGCTCCTCCTTCCTCCTCACCCTCCCGGAGTCACCTTCTCCCCCCTCCTCCTGCTGCTCCCCCTTCCTCCTCGCCCTCCCGGCATCACCGTACCCCCTCTCCTCCTGCTGCTCCTCCTTCCTCCTCGCACTCCGGGCGTCACCTTCTCCCTCTCCTCCTGCTCCTCCTCCTTCCTCCTCGCCCTTCCGGAGTCACCTTCTCCCTCTCCTCCTGCTGCTCCTCCTTCCTCCTCGCCCTCCCAGCATCACCTTCTCCCCTCTCCTCCTGCTGCTCCTCCTTCCTCCTCGCCCTCCCGGCGTCACCTTGTCCCCTCTCCTCCTGCTGCTCCTCCTTCCTCTTCGCCCTCCCGGCTTCACCTTCTCCCCTCTCCTCCTGCTGCTCCTCCTTCCTCCTCGCCCTCCCGGCGTCACCTTCTCCCCTCTCCTCCTGCTGCTCCTCCTTCCTCCTCGCCCTCCCGGCGTCACCGTCTCCCCTCTCCTCCTGCTGCTCCTCCTTCCTCCTCACCCTCCCGGCGTCACCTTCTCCCCTCTCCTCCTGCTGCTCCTCCTTCCTGCTCGCCCTCCCGGCGTCACCTTCTCCCCTCTCCTCCTGCTGCTCCTCCTTCCTCCTCGCCCTCCCGGAGTCACCTTCTCCCACCTCCTCCTGCTGCTACCCCTTCCTCCTCGCCCTCCCGGCGTCTCCTTCTCCCCTCTCAACCTGCTGCTCCTCCTTCCTCTTCGCCCTCCCGGCTTGACCTTCTCCCCTGTCCTCCTTCTGCTGCTCCTTCCTCCTCGCCGTCCCGGCGTCACCTTCTCCCCTCTCCTCCTGCTGCTCCTCCTTCCTCCTCGCCCTCCCGGCATCACCTTCTCCCCTCTCCTCCTGCTGCTCCTCCTTCCTCCTCGCCCTCCCGATGTCACCTTCTCCCCTCTGCTCCTGCTGCTCCTGCTTCCTCCTTGCCCTCCCGGCGTCACCTTCTCCCCTCCCCTCCTGCTGCTCCTCCTTCCTCCTCGCCCTCCCGGCGTCACCTTCTCTCCCTCTCCTCCTGCTGCTCCTCCTTCCTCCTCGCCTCCCGGCTTCACCTTCTCCCCTCTCCTCCTGCTGCTCCTCCTACCTCCTCGCCCTCCCGGCGTCACCTTCTCCCCTCTCCTCCTGCTGCTCCTCCTTCCTCCTCACCCTCCCGGAGTCAGCTTCTCCCCTCTCCTCCTGCTGCTCCCCCTTCCTCCTCGCCCTCCCGGCATCACCGTATCCCCTCCTCCTGCTGCTCCTCCTTCCTCCTCGCACTCCCCGCGTCGCCTTCTCCCCTCTCCTCCTGCTGCTCCTCCTTCCTTCCTCCACTCCCGGCATCACATTCTCCCCTCTCCTCCTGCTGCTCCTCCTTCCTCCTCGCCCTCAGGGCGTCACCTTCTCCCTCTCCTCCTGCTCCTCCTTCATCCTCGCCCTCCCGGCGTCACCTTCTCCCTCTCCTCCTGCTGCTCCTCCTTCCTCCTCGCCCTCCCAGCATCACCATCTCCCCTCTCCTCCTGCTCCTCCTCCTCCTCTTCGCCCTCCCGGCGTCACCTTCTCCCCTCTCCTCTGCTGCTCCTCCTTCCTCCTCGCCCTCCCGGTCCGTCACCTTCTCCCCTCTCCTCCTGCTGCTCCTCCTTCCTCCTTGCCCTCCCGGAGTCACCGTCTCCCCTCTCCTCCTGCTGCTCCTCCTTCATCCTCGCCCTCCCGGCGTCACCATCTCCCCTCTCCTCCTGCGTCTCCTCCTTGCTCCTCGCCCTCCCAGCGTCTCCTTCTCCCCTCTCCTCCGCTGCTCCTCCTTCCTCTTCGCCCTCCCGCTTCACCTTCTCCCCTGTCCTCCTTCTGCTCCTCCTTCCTCCTCGCCGTCCCGGCGTCACCTTCTCCCCTCTCCTCCTGCTGCTCCTCCTTCCTCCTCGCCCTCCCGGCATCACCTTCTCCCCTCTCCTCCTGCTGCTCCTCCTTCCTCCTCGCCCTCCCGGTGTCACCTTCTCCCCTCTGCTCCTGCTGCTCCTGCTTCCCTCCTCGCCCTCCCGGCGTCACCTTCTCCCTCTCCTCCTGCTGCTCCTCCTTCCTCCTCGCCCTCCCGGCGTCACCTTCTCTCCCTCTCCTCCTGCTGCTCCTCCTTCCTCCTCGCCCTCAGGGCGTCACCTTCTCCCCTCTCCTCCCGCTGCTCCTCCTACCTCCTCGCCCTCCCGGCGTCACCTTCTCCCCTCTCCTCCTGCTGCTCCCTCCTCCTCTCGCCCTCCCGGCATCACCGTATCCCTCCTCCTGCTGCTCCTCCTTCCTCCTCGCACTCCCCGCGTCGCCTTCTCCCCTCTCCTCCTGCTGCTCCTCCTTCCTCCTCGCCCTCCCGGCATCACATTCTCCCCTCTCCTCCTGCTGCCTCCTCCGTCCTCCTCGCCCTCAGGGCGTCACCTTCTCCCTCTCCTCCTGCTCCTCCTTCATCCTCGCCCTCCCGGCGTCACCTTCTCCCTCTCCTCCTGCTGCTCCTCCTTCCTCCTCACCCTCCCAGCATCACCTTCTCCCCTCTCCTCCTGCTCCTCCTCCTTCCTCTTCGCCCTCCCGGCGTCACCTTCTCCACTCTCCTCCTGCTGCTCCTCCTTCCTCCTCGCCCTCCCGGCGTCACCTTCTCCCCTCTCCTCCTACTGCTCCTCCTTCCTCCTTGCCCTCCCGGAGTCACCTTCTCCCCTCTCCTCCTGCTGCTCCTCCATCCTCCTCGCCCTCCCGGCGTCACCATCTCCCCTCTCCTCCTGCTTCTCCTCCTTGCTCCTCGCCCTCCCAGCGTCGCCTTCTCCCCTCTCCTCCTGCTGCTCCTCCTTCCTCTTCGCCCTCCCGGCTTCACCTTCTCCCCTGCCCTACTTCTGCTCCTCCTTCCTCCTCGCCATCCCGGCGTCACCTTCTCCCCGCTCCTTCTGCTGCTCCTCCTTCCTCCTCGCCTTCCGGGCGTCACCTTCTCCCTCTCCTCCTGCTGCTCCTCCTTCCTCCTCCCCCTCCCGGCGTCACCTTCTCCCCTCTCCTCCTGCTGCGCCTCCTTACTCCTCGCCCTCCCGGCGTCACCTTCTCCCCTCTCCTCCTGCTGCTCCTCTTTCCTCCTCGCCCTCCCGGCGCCACCTTCTCCCCTCTCCTCCTGCTGCTCCTCCTTCCTCCTCGCTCTCCCGGCGTCGCCTTCTCCCCTCTCCTCCTGCTGCTCCTCCTTCATCTTCGCCCTCCCGGCTTCACGTTCTCCCCTGTCCTCCTTCTGCTCCTACTTCCTCCTCGCCCTCCCGGCATCACCTTCTCCCCTCTCCTCCTGCTGCTCCTCCTTCCTCCTCGCCCTCCGGGCGTCACCTTCTCCCTCTCCTCCTGCTGCTCCTCCTTCCTCCTCGCCCTCCCAGCGTCACCTTCTCCCCTCTCCTCCTGCTGCTCTCCTTCCTCCTCGCCCTCCGGGCGTCACCTTCTCCCTCTCCTCCTGCTGCTCCTCCTTCCTCCTCGCCCTCCCGGCGTCACCTTCTCCCCTCTCCTCCTGCTACTCCTCCTTCCTCCTTGCCTCCAGCGTCACCTTCTCCCCTCTCCTCCTGCTGCTCCTCCTTCCTCCTCGCCCTCCCGGCATCACCTTCTCCCTCTCCTCCTGCTGCTCCTACTTCCTCCTCGCCCTCCTGGCATCACCTTCTCCCCTCTCCTCCTGCTGCTCCTCCTTCCTCCTCGCCCTCCCGGAGTCACCTTCTCCCTCTCCTCCTGCTGCTCCTCCTTCCTCCTCGCCCTCCCAGCATCACCTTCTCCCCTCTCCTCCTGCTGCTCCTCCTTCCTCCTCGCCCTCCCGCGTCACCTTCTCCCCTCTCCTCCTGCTGCTCCTCCTTCCTCTTCGCCCTCCCGGCTTCACCTTCTCCCCTCTCCTCCTGCTGCTCCTCCTTCCTCCTCGCCCTCCCGGCGTCACCTCTCCCCTCTCCTCCTGCTGCTCCTCCTTCCTCCTCGCCCTCCCGGCGTCACCTTCTCCCCTCTCCTCCTGCTGCTCCTCCTTCCTCCTCACCCTCCCGGCGTCACCTTCTCCCCTCTCCTCCTGCTGCTCCTCCTTCCTCCTCGCCCTCCCGGAGTCACCTTCTCCCACCTCCTCCTGCTGCTACCCCTTCCTCCTCGCCGTCCCGGCTTCACCGTCTCCCCTCTCTTCCTGCTGCTCCTCCTTGCTTCTCGCCCTCCCGGCGTCTCCTTCTCCCCTCTCCTCCTGCTGCTCCTCCTTCTCTCTTCACCCTCCCGGCTTCACCTTCTCCACTCTCCTCCTGCTGCTCCTCCTTCCTCTTCACCCTCCCGGCTTCACCTTCTCCCCTGTCCTCCTTCTGCTCCTCCTCCCTCCTCGCCGTTCCGGCGTCACCTTCCTCCCCTCTCCTCCTGCTGCTCCTCCTTCCTCCTCGCCCTCCCGGCATCACCTTCTCCCCTCTCCTCCTGCTGCTCCTCCTTCCTCCTCGCCCTCCCGGTGTCACCTTCTCCCCTCTGCTCCTGCTGCTCCTGCTTCCTCCTCGCCCTCCCGGCGTCACCTTCTCCCCTCTCCTCCTGCTGCTCCTCCTTCCTCCTCGCCCTCCCGGCGTCACCTTCTCCCCTCTCCTCCTGCTGCTCCTCCTTTTTCCTCGCCCTCCCGGCTTCACCTTCTCCCCTCTCCTCCTGCTGCTCCTCCTACCTCCTCGCCCTCCCCGGCGTCACCTTCTCCCCTCTCCTCCTGCTGCTCCTCCTTCCTCCTCACCCTCCCGGAGTCACCTTCTCCCCTCTCCTCCTGCTGCTCCCCCTTCCTCTCGCCCTCCCGGCATCACCGTATCCCCTCCTCCTGCTGCTCCTCCCTTCTCCTCGCACTCCCCGCGTCGCCTTCTCCCTCTCCTCCTGCTGCTCCTCCTTCCTCCTCGCCCTCCCGGCATCACATTCTCCCCTCTCCTCCTGCTGCTCCTCCTTCCTCCTCGCCCTCAGGGTGTCACCTTCTCCCTCTCCTCCTGCTCCTCCTTCATCCTCGCCCTCCCGGCGTCACCTTCTCCCTCTCCTCCTGCTGCTCCTCCTTCCTCCTCGCCCTCCCAGCATCACCTTCTCCCCTCTCCTCCTGCTCCTCCTCCTTCCTCTTCGCCCTCCCGGCGTCACCTTCTCCCATCTCCTCCTGCTGCTCCTCCTTCCTCCTCGCCCTCCCGGCATCACCTTCTCCCCTCTCCTCCTGCTGCTCCTCCTTCCTCCTTGCCCTCCCGGAGTCACCTTCTCCCCTCTCCTCCTGCTGCTCCTCCCTCCTCGCCCTCCCGGCATCACCATCTCCCCTCTCCTCCTGCTTCTCCTCCTTGCTCCTCGCCCTCCCAGCGTCTCCATCTCCCCTCTCCTCCTGCTGCTCCTCCTTCCTCTTCGCCCTCCCGGCTCACCATCTCCCCTCTCCTCCTGCTTCTCCTCCTTGCTCCTCGCCCTCCCAGCGTCTCCTTCTCCCCTCTCCTCCTGCTGCTCCTCCTTCCTCTTCGCCCTCCCGGCTTCACCTCTCCCCTCTCCTCCTTCTGCTCCTCCTTCCTCCTCGCCGTCCCGGCGTCACCTCTCCCCTCTCCTCCTGCTGCTCCTCCTTCCTCCTCGCCCCTCCGGCATCACCTTCTCCCCTCTCCTCCTGCTGCTCCTCCTTCCTCCTCGCCCTCCCGGCATCACACCTTCTCCCCTCTCCTCCTGCTTCTCCTCCTTGCTCCTCGCCCTCCCAGCGTCGCCTTCTCCCCTCTCCTCCTGCTGCTCCTCCTTCCTCTTCGCCCTCCCGGCTTCACCTTCTCCCCTGCCCTACTTCTGCTCCTCCTTCCTCCTCGCCATCCCGGCGTCACGTTCTCCCCGCTCCTTCTGCTGCTCCTCCTTCCTCCTCGCCCTCCGGGCGTCACCTTCTCCCTCTCCTCCTGCTGCTCCTCCTTCCTCCTCCCCCTCCCGGCATCACCTTCTCCCCCTCTCCTCCTGCTGCGCCTCCTTACTCCTCGCCCTCCCGGCGTCACCTTCTCCCCCTCTCCTCCTGCTGCTCCTCCTTCCTCCTCGCCCTCCGGCGCCACCTTCTCCCCTCTCCTCCTGCTGCTCCTCCTTCCTCCTCGCCCTCCGGCGTCACCTTCTCCCCTCTCCTACTGCTGCTCCTCCTTCCTCCTCGCCCTCCCGGCGTCACCTTCTGCCCTCTCCTCCTGCTGCTCCTCCTTCCTCCTTGCCCACCGGCATCAGCTTCTCCCCTCTCCTCCTGCTCCTCCTTCATCCTCGCCCTCCCGGCGTCACCTTCTCCCTCTCCTCCTGCTGCTCCTCCTTCCTCCTCACCCTCCCAGCGTCCGCTTCTCCCTCTCCTCCTGCTCCTCCTCCTTCCTCTTCGCCCTCCCGGCGTCACCTTCTCCCCTCTCCTCCTGCTGCTCCTCCTTCCTCCTCGCCCTCCCGGAGTCACCTTCTCCCCTCTCCTCCTGCTGCTCCTCCTTCCTCCTCGCCCTCCCGGCATCACCATCTCCCCTCTCCTCCTGCTGCTCCTCCTTGCTCCTCGCTCTCCAGCGTCGCCTTCTCCCCTCTCCTCCTGCTGCTCCTCCTTCATCTTCGCCCTCCCGGCTTCACGTTCTCCCGGTCCTCCTTCTGCTCCTCCTTCCTCCTCGCCCTCCCGGCATCACCTTCTCCCCCTCTCCTCCTGCTGCTCCTCCTTCCTCCTCGCCCTCCGGGCGTCACCTTCTCCCTCTCCTCCTGCTGCTCCTCCTTCCTCCTTGCCCTCCCAGCGTCACTTTCTCCCCTCTCCTCCTGCTGCTCCTCCTTACTCCTCGCCCTCCCGGCGTCACCTTCTCCCCTCTCCTCCTGCTACTACCTCCTTCCTCCTTGCCCTCCCGGCGTAACCTTCTCCCCTCTCCTCCTGCTGCTCCTCCTTCCTCCTCGCCCCCTCCCCTCGCCCTCCCGGCTCCACCTTCTCCCCTCTCCTCCTGCTGCTCCTACTTCCTCCTCGCCCTCCTGGCATCACCTTCTCCCCTCTCCTCCTGCTGCTCCTCCTTCCTCCTCGCCCTCCGGCGTCACCTTCACCCCTCTCCTCCTGCTGCTCCTCCTTACTCCTCGCCCTCCCGGCGTCACCTTCTCCCCTCTTCCTCCTGCTGCTCCTCCTTCCTCCTCGCCCTCCCGGTGTCACCTTATCCCCTCCCTTCCTGCTGCTCCTCCTTCCTCCTCGCCCTCCACCGGAGTCACCTTCTCCCATCTCCTCCTGCTGCTCCCCCTTCCTCCTCACCCTCCGGCGTCACCGTCTCCCCTCTCCTCCTGCTGCTCCTCCTTGCTCCTCGCCCTCCCAGCGTCGCCTTCTCCCCTCTCCTCCTGCTGCTCCTACTTCCTCCTCGCCCTCCGGTCGTCACCTTCTCCCTCTCCTCCTGCTGCTCCTCCTTCCTCCTCGCCCTCCCGGCGTCACCTTCTCCCCTCTCATCCTGCTGCTCCTACTTCCTCCTCGCCCTCCGGTCGTCACCTTCTCCTCTCCTCCTGCTGCTCCTCCTTCCTCCTCGCCCTCCCGGCGTCACCTTCTCCCCTCTCCTCCTGCTGCTCCTCCTTCCTCCTCGCCCTCCGGGCGTCACCTTCTCCTCTCCTCCTGCTGCTCCTCCTTCCTCCTCGCCCTCCCGGCGTCACCTTCTCCCCTCTCCTCCTGCTACTCCTCCTTCCTCCTTGCCCTCCCAGTGTCACCTTCTCCCCTCTCCTCCTGCTGCTCCTCCTTCCTCCTCGCCCTCCCGGCATCACCTTCTCCCCTCTCCTCCTGCTGCTCCTACTTCCTCCTCGCCCTCCTGGCATCACCTTCTCCCCTCTCCTCCTGCTGCTCCTCCTTCCTCCTCGCCCTCCCGGAGTCACCTTCTCCCTCTCCTCCTGCTGCTCCTCCTTCCTCCTCGCCCTCCCGGCGTCACCTTCTCCCCTCTCCTCCTGCTGCTCCTCCTTCCTCCTCACCCTCCCGGCGTCACCTTCTCCCCTCTCCTCCTGCTGCTCCTCCTTCCTCCTCGCCCTCCCGGAGTCACCTTCTCCCACCTCCTCCTGCTGCTACCCCTTCCTCCTCGCCGTCCCGGCTTCACCGTCTCCCCTCTCTTCCTGCTGCTCCTCCTTGCTTCTCGCCCTCCCGGCGTCTCCTTCTCCCTCTCCTCCTGGCTGCTCCTCCTTCCTCTTCACCCTCCCGGCTTCACCTTCTCCCCTGTCCTCCTTCTGCTCCTCCTCCCTCCTCGCCGTTCCGGCGTCACCTTCTCTCCCCTCTCCTCCTGCTGCTCCTCCTTCCTCCTCGCCCTCCCCCGGCATCACCTTCTCCCCTCTCCTCCTGCTGCTCCTCCTTCCTCCTCGCCCTCCGGTGTCACCTTCTTCCCCTCTGCTCCTGCTGCTCCTGCTTCCTCCTCGCCCTCCCGGCGTCACCTTCTCCCCTCTCCTCCTGCTGCTCCTCCTTCCTCCTCGCCCTCCCGGCGTCACCTTCTCCCCTCTCCTCCTGCTGCTCCTCCTTTTTCCTCGCCTCCCGGCTTCACCTTCTCCCCTCTCCTCCTGCTGCTCCTCCTACCTCCTCGCCCTCCCGGCGTCACCTTCTCCCCTCTCCTCCTGCTGCTCCTCCTTCCTCCTCACCCTCCCGGAGTCACCTTCTCCCCTCTCCTCCTGCTGCTCCCCCTTCCTCCTCGCCCTCCCGGCATCACCGTATCCCCTCCTCCTGCTGCTCCTCCTTCCTCCTCGCACTCCCCGCGTCGCCTTCTCCCTCTCCTCCTGCTGCTCCTCCTTCCTCCTCGCCCTCCGGCATCACATTCTCCCCTCTCCTCCTGCTGCTCCTCCTTCCTCCTCGCCCTCAGGGTGTCACGCTTCTCCTCTCCTCCTGCTCCTCCTTCATCCTCGCCCTCCCGGCGTCACCTTCTCCCTCTCCTCCTGCTGCTCCTCCTTCCTCCTCGCCCTCCCAGCATCACCTTCTCCCCTCTCCTCCTGCTCCTCCTCCTTCCTCTTCGCCCTCCCGGCGTCACCTTCTCCCATCTCCTCCTGCTGCTCCTCCTTCCTCCTCGCCCTCCCGGCATCACCTTCTCCCCTCTCCTCCTGCTGCTCCTCCTTCCTCCTTGCCCTCCCGGAGTCACCTTCTCCCCTCTCCTCCTGCTGCTCCTCCCTCCTCGCCCTCCCGGCATCACCATCTCCCCTCTCCTCCTGCTTCTCCTCCTTGCTCCTCGCCCTCCCAGCGTCTCCATCTCCCCTCTCCTCCTGCTGCTCCTCCTTCCTCTTCGCCCTCCCGGCTTCACCATCTCCCCTCTCCTCCTGCTTCTCCTCCTTGCTCCTCGCCCTCCCAGCGTCTCCTTCTCCCCTCTCCTCCTGCTGCTCCTCCTTCCTCTTCGCCCTCCCGGCTTCACCTTCTCCCCTCTCCTCCTTCTGCTCCTCCTTCCTCCTCGCCGTCCCGGCGTCACCTTCTCCCCTCTCCTCCTGCTGCTCCTCCTTCCTCCTCGCCCTCCGGCATCACCTTCTCCCCTCTCCTCCTGCTGCTCCTCCTTCCTCCTCGCCCTCCCGGCATCACCTTCTCCCCTCTCCTCCTGCTTCTCCTCCTTGCTCCTCGCCCTCCCAGCGTCGCCTTCTCCCTCTCCTCCTGCTGCTCCTCCTTCCTCTTCGCCCTCCCGGCTTCACCTTCTCCCCTGCCCTACTTCTGCTCCTCCTTCCTCCTCGCCATCCCGGCGTCACGTTCTCCCCGCTCCTTCTGCTGCTCCTCCTTCCTCCTCGCCCTCCGGGCGTCACCTTCTCCCTCTCCTCCTGCTGCTCCTCCTTCCTCCTCCCCCTCCCGGCATCACCTTCTCCCCTCTCCTCCTGCTGCGCCTCCTTACTCCTCGCCCTCCCGGCGTCACCTTCTCCCCTCTCCTCCTGCTGCTCCTCCTTCCTCCTCGCCCTCCCGGCGCCACCTTCTCCCCTCTCCTCCTGCTGCTCCTCCTTCCTCCTCGCCCTCCCGGCGTCACCTTCTCCCCTCTCCTACTGCTGCTCCTCCTTCCTCCTCGCCCTCCCGGCGTCACCTTCTGCCCTCTCCTCCTGCTGCTCCTCCTTCCTCCTTGCCCACCCGGCATCAGCTTCTCCCCTCTCCTCCTGCTCCTCCTTCATCCTCGCCCTCCCGGCGTCACCTTCTCCCTCTCCTCCTGCTGCTCCTCCTTCCTCCTCACCCTCCCAGCGTCCGCTTCTCCCCTCTCCTCCTGCTCCTCCTCCTTCCTCTTCGCCCTCCCGGCGTCACCTTCTCCCCTCTCCTCCTGCTGCTCCTCCTTCCTCCTCGCCCTCCCGGAGTCACCTTCTCCCCTCTCCTCCTGCTGCTCCTCCTTCCTCCTCGCCCTCCCGGCATCACCATCTCCCCTCTCCTCCTGCTGCTCCTCCTTGCTCCTCGCTCTCCCAGCGTCGCCTTCTCCCCTCTCCTCCTGCTGCTCCTCCTTCATCTTCGCCCTCCGGCTTCACGTTCTCCCCGGTCCTCCTTCTGCTCCTCCTTCCTCCTCGCCCTCCCGGCATCACCTTCTCCCCTCTCCTCCTGCTGCTCCTCCTTCCTCCTCGCCCTCCGGGCGTCACCTTCTCCCTCTCCTCCTGCTGCTCCTCCTTCCTCCTTGCCCTCCCAGCGTCACTTTCTCCCCTCTCCTCCTGCTGCTCCTCCTTACTCCTCGCCCTCCCGGCGTCACCTTCTCCCCTCTCCTCCTGCTACTCCTCCTTCCTCCTTGCCCTCCCGGCGTAACCTTCTCCCTCTCCTCCTGCTGCTCCTCCTTCCTCCTCGCCCTCCCGGCATCACCTTCTCCCCTCTCCTCCTGCTGCTCCTACTTCCTCCTCGCCCTCCTGGCATCACCTTCTCCCTCTCCTCCTGCTGCTCCTCCTTCCTCCTCGCCCTCCCGGCGTCACCTTCACCCCTCTCCTCCTGCTGCTCCTCCTTACTCCTCGCCCTCCCGGCGTCACCTTCTCCCCTCTCCTCCTGCTGCTCCTCCTTCCTCCTCGCCCTCCGGTGTCACCTTATCCCCTCCCTTCCTGCTGCTCCTCCTTCCTCCTCGCCCTCCCGGAGTCACCTTCTCCCATCTCCTCCTGCTGCTCCCCCTTCCCTCCTCACCCTCCCGGCGTCACCGTCTCCCCTCTCCTCCTGCTGCTCCTCCTTGCTCCTCGCCCTCCCAGCGTCGCTCCTTCTCCCCTCTCCTCCTGCTGCTCCTACTTCCTCCTCGCCCTCCGGTCGTCACCTTCTCCCTCTCCTCCTGCTGCTCCTCCTTCCTCCTCGCCCTCCCGGCGTCACCTTCTCCCCTCTCATCCTGCTGCTCCTACTTCCTCCTCGCCCTCCGGTCGTCACCTCTCCCTCTCCTCCTGCTGCTCCTCCTTCCTCCTCGCCCTCCCGGCGTCACCTTCTCCCTCTCCTCCTGCTGCTCCTCCTTCCTCCTCGCCCTCCGGGCGTCACCTTCTCCCTCTCCTCCTGCTGCTCCTCCTTCCTCCTCGCCCTCCCATAGTCAACTTCTCCCTCTCCTCCTGCTGCTCCTCCTTCCTCCTCGCCCTCCCAGCATCACCTTCTCCCTCTCCTCCTGCTGCTCCTCCTTCCTCCTCACCCTCCCGGCGT
>NW_028226144.1:0-62500 GCF_052327205.1 Somniosus microcephalus | reverse complement strand
TTGTCTCTCCAAGTGGAGACTAATTTTGTCCCTCAGAATTTTTTCCAATAATTTCCCTACCACAGATGTTAGGCTCACTGGCCTGTAATTCCCTGGTTTATCCCTGCTACCCTTCTTGTATAATGGTACTACGTTAGCTGTTCTCCAGTCCTCTGGTACATCCCCTGTGGCCAGAGAGGTTCTGAAAATTTGTGTCAGAGCCCCTGCAATCTCCTTCTTTGCCTCCCACAGCAGCCTGGGATACATCTTGTCCGGGCCTGGGGATTTATCCACTTTTTGGCCTGCTAAAACCGTTAGTACCTCCTCCCTCTCGATGCTAATATGTTCAAGTATGTCACAGCCCCCTTGCCCGATTTCTATGTCTGCATCGTCTTTCTCCATAGTGAACACAGATGCAAAAAATTCATTTAAAACCCCGCCTACATCATCTGGCTCTACACACAGATTGCCACTTTGGTCCCTAATGGGCCCTACCCTTTCCCTGGTTATCCTCTTGCCCTTAATATACTTATAAAACATCTTAGGATTTTCCTTTATTTTGCTCGCCAGTGTTATTTCATGGCCCCTCCTCGCCCTCCTAATTTCTTTTTTAAGTATGCCCCTGCATCTTTTATGCTCCTCTAGGGCTTCCTCCGTCTTTAGTCTTTTGTAACTGCCAAAAGCCCCCCTTTTTTTCCTAATGCATTTTTGTATATCCCTTGTCATCCAAGATTCCCTTTGCTTGTTGGTCCCACCCTTGACCTTTACAGGAACATGTTGGCGTTGTACTCTCTCTATTTCCCTTCTGAAAGTCTCCCACTGTTTTGATGTGGATTTTCCTATAAGTAGCTGCTCCCAGTCCACTTTGGCCAGATCCTGCCTTATCATATTAATTGCAATTGCGCTGAAATCTTGTGTTCAAATCCCTCGTGGCCTCGCCCCTCACTATCGCTGTAATCTTCCAGCCCCACAACCCTCCGAGATCTCTGCGCTCCTCCAATTCTGGCCTCTTGAGCGTCCCTGATTTTTAATCGCTCCACCCTTGGCGGCCGTGCCTTCAGCTGCCTGGGCCCTAACCCCTAGAATTCCCTCTGTAAACCTCTCCGCCTCTCTCTCCTTTAAGATGCTCCTTACAAACTCCCTCTTTGACCAAGTTTCCTGTCCTAATATCTCTTTATGTGGCTCGGTGTCAAATTTTGTCTGATAATCGCTCCTGTGAAGCACCTTGGGACATTTTGCGACATCAAAGGCGCTATATAAATACAAGTTGTTATTGTTGAAATGGTTTAGTGGAAGTAGGAGCCATGTTGGGAAGTTGTCACGGGAAGGGTGATGTAAGAAAACCAGAAGGCACTTGGTCTAAGCGTTAAACAAAGCTTTAATCAACTGTTTTACGACATGGAGGTCTAGTTGTGTCCTTCACTAGTTCCTGTTAAGAATGCCCTGCGCAAGCTGGGCCCGTGCCCGAGTATTTATACTCTCCCTGGACAGTGCCACCCATAGGCCGCTCAGTATTATTTCATAAGTCTTTCTTTCATGAATGACTGATTCATGTCAAAGGGTTATTGAGGGAACCGTCGTGGATCAATAAACCCTCATTCGCCAACGAGAAAACTCTGGCGCCTACTTTTAAAATGGAGTGAAGGAGTGAAACTCTCAGTTGTAGACCTGTGAGGGGGCGTGTGGTGCATTTGACATCTCGCATCGATGATCAAGGCTCCCAGCTGCTGGACAACATGAAGCAAAAACCCACCCATTGGCGCTGTTAATCTTCCCTGTTCACGGGTGACGTGGCATGGGCTCCGAATGGTTTTAACCCGCGAACCTTTGGGCGTAATTCGAACGTGTAAGACCGCCCTCTTCTGAGGGCACGGTCTTCGAGTTCTGGAGTTTGTTTCATGGATTACACTCGACACGGGCTCCGGCGTTAATCAGAGCCGCCTGCGCTTTACTCACAGCAGCTTTACCGCTCGGGTGATTGGAGAGAGAGCCCCGGGCTGGCGGGGGGGGCGGGGGTGGGCGGCCACTCGGATTTGCATTGCAGAGGGTGAGCGGACAAATCTTTGTGGCCTGATCCACAAACAGTGGCCGTGCGGAGGGAGAGATTGCACGCCCGCCGTCGTTTATCTTGCAGCGTGGGCCTCGGTTAAACACCGTGCGGAGCAGCCCCTCCCTGCCTCAGCGACCACGTTGCATCGTGAAAACTCGCCGCACTGTTCATTTTGATCCTGCTCGCACTGCACACAGCCCTGGGAATCGTGAGCTGAACAATTCAGATCACAAATGGAACAGGATGCAGTTGTATTTGCCAGGAACTGTATTCTCCCACATACCCTGGCAAATAATTGGGAAGGCAGATAACAGAGGCTCCGGTGTAATTATTTTTCTTGCTGAAAGTAATCAAGCAGTTCCAGAACATTCCATCCATCTTCACACCTGCGCCACTCAACCCTGGCCCTCTGTCATTCAAGCAACATCATCCCTCTCCCAGCTAAGGCAGCACAGGATCGATTCTGTCTCGTGCAGCCTATGCTCATCCCAGTCGGCTACTAGAGCCTCCGATCACCAACCCAACCACATTCTTATCCCGCTTCTTCATTGATTTACTGAGTTCGATGATTTAGCCTTGCCTGCTTTTGCTGGGAGTCTATTCTACACGTTTATTCAGTACTCTGTGGAGAGAAAGAAACACTCTGGAGAACTCTTGTCTTACTTCAGGCTCATTAACCTACATTGCTTGCTGACCTACATTGGCTCCCGGTCCGGTAACGGCTCGATTTTAAAATTCTCATCCTTGTTTTCAAATCCCTCCACGGCCTCACCCGCTCCCTCTCTCTGTAACCTCCTCCAGCCCCGTCACGTTCCTCCCGTCACTTAACTCCCGTCACGTTCCTCCCGTCACTTAACTCCCGTCACGTTCCTCTCGTCACATTTCTCTCGTCACGTTCCTCTCGTCGCGTTCCTCCCGTCACGTTCCTCCCGTCACGTTCCTCCCGTCACGTTCCTCCCGTCACGTTCCTCTCATCACCTTCCTCCCGTCACGTTCCTCCGTCACGTTCCTCCATCACGTTCCTCCGTCACCTTCCTCCCGTCACCTTCCTCCCGTCACCTTCCTCCCGTCACCTTCCTCCCGTCACGTTCCTCTCATCACGTTCCTCCCATCATGTTCCTCTGTCACGTTCCTCCCATCACGTTCCTCCCGTCACGTTCCTCCCATCACTTTCCTCCCATCATGTTCCTCTGTCACGTTCCTCCCATCACTTTCCTCCCATCACGTTCCTCCCGTCACTTTCCTCCCATCACGTTCCTCCCGTCACGTTCCTCCCATCACTTTCCTCCTGTCACGTTCCTCCCATCACGTTCCTCCGTCACGTTCCTCCTGTCACGTTCCTCCCATCACGTTCCTCTCGTCACGTTCCTCCCATCACTTTCCTCCCATCACGTTCCTCCCGTCACGTTCCTCTCATCACGTTCCTCCCATCATGTTCCTCTGTCACGTTCCTCCCATCACTTTCCTCCTGTCACGTTCCTCCCATCACGTTCCTCCGTCACGTTCCTCCCATCACGTTCCTCTCGTCACGTTCCTCCCATCACGTTCCTCTCGTCACGTTCCTCCCATCACTTTCCTCCCATCACGTTCCTCCCGTCACGTTCCTCTCATCACGTTCCTCCCATCATGTTCCTCTGTCACGTTCCTCCCATCACTTTCCTCCTGTCACGTTCCTCCCATCACGTTCCTCCGTCACGTTCCTCCTGTCACGTTCCTCTCGTCACCTTCCTCCCGTCACGTTCCTCCCATCACCTTCCTCCCGTCACCTTCCTCCCGTCACGTTCCTCCCGTCACGTTCCTCCCATCACTTTCCTCTCGTCACGTTCCTCCTGTCACGTTCCTCTCGTCACATTCCTCCTGTCACGTTCCTCTCGTCACTTTCCTCCCATCACTTTCCTCCTGTCACGTTCCTCCCATCACTTTCCTCCCATCACTTTCCTCCTGTCACGTTCCTCCCATCACGTTCCTCCGTCACGTTCCTCCTGTCACGTTCCTCTCGTCACCTTCCTCCCGTCACGTTCCTCTCGTCACGTTCCTCCCATCACGTTCCTCCGTCACGTTCCTCCTGTCACGTTCCTCTCGTCACCTTCCTCCCGTCACGTTCCTCCCATCACGTTCCTCCGTCACGTTCCTTCTGTCACGTTCCTCCCATCACTTTCCTCTCATCACGTTCCTCCTGTCACGTTCCTCTCATCACGTTCCTCCGTCACGTTCCTCCGTCACGTTCCTTCTGTCACGTTCCTCTCGTCACGTTCCTCCCATCACGTTCCTCCGTCACGTTCCTTCTGTCACGTTCCTCTCATCACGTTCCTCTCGTACACTTTCAGTCGTACCACAGAGAGCAAATTATGCTTTGAAACACTAGGAGGAGGGTCGTGTTTGTACAAATGTTGTCCAACTTTATCAAATTTATGCAATTCCCATCAAACGGTAAGAATTCAAGCCTTCCTTACTGAATTTGGTTGGACATCAACAGATAAATTCTCGACCAACCTGCCTCCCTTACATCAGGATCACATCACTGAGTGTTGCAAGGTCCACTTTAGTGCAATCTGCAGACTTGCTGCTATTCAGACTCATTTCAATAAATCTACCTTCAGTTTTGAAGTTGTTTTATGAGTGAACTCAATTACAATTAGCATTACATTGGCTTCAAACTCGCCAATTTTTAAGAAAAACGATTTGTTCTCAGAAGCAATAAAACATTCATTGCATTTAAGGGTTTAAGTTTAGCATCAGAACAAAGCAATTTCAGATTCACACCAACGCAAAACCATTGGCACCAACCCAAGTCAGGGCCCAACCTGGCGGAGGAGGACCTAGGATGATAAAGTCTTACAGCGCACAGAAGGAGGCCATTCAGCCAATCGTGCCTGTGTCGGCTCTTTGAACCAGCTCTCCAATTAGTCCCACACCCCCCTGCTCTTTCCTCAAAACCCTCCACATTTCTCCTTTTCAAGTATTTATCCAATTCCCTTTTGAAAGTTACGATTGAATCTGCTTCCACCGCCCTTTCAGGCAGCGCGTTCCAGATCACAACAACTCGCTGTGTAAAAACATTCTCCTCCTCTCCCCTCTGGTTCTTTTGCCAATTATCTTCACTCCGTGTCCTCTGGTTACCGACCCTCCTGCCACTGGAAACAGTTTCTCCTTATTCACTCCATCAAAACCCTTCATGATTTTGAACGCCTCTATTAAATCTCCCCTTAACCTTCTCTGCTCCAAGGGGAGCAACCCCAGCTTCTCCAGTCTCTCCACATTACTGAAGTCCCTCATCCCTGGGACCATTTTACATTGACACCGCATGGAATGCCAATCCAGTACTCAGGGAAAAGATGTTTTCCCTCTCTGCTCTCTAAATATTGACATTTCCAACAGTTGGGAGAGAACTCTGTGGTTGCATGTTTTCAGGCCTGCACAGAGATATCCCCCACACCCAGATATAGGAGCACAGCATAAGAAATAGGAGCTGGAGTCAGCCATTCGGCCCCTCGAGCCTGCTCCGCCATTCAATAAGATCATGGCTGATCTTCGACCTCAACTCCACTTTCCCACCCGATCCCCATATCCCTTGATTCCCTTAATATCCAAAAATCTATCGCTCTGTCTTGAAAATACTCAACGACTGAGCCTCCACAGCCCTCTGGGGTAGAGAATTGCAAAGATTCACCACCCTCTGAGTGAAGAAATTTCTCCTCATCTCAGTCCTGAATGGCCAACCCCTTATTCTGAGATTGTGACTCCTGGTTCTAGACTCCCCAGCCAGGGGAAACATCCTCCCTGCATCTAGATGATAATTAAAATTCCAACCAAATCGGAATGAAGCCGCATAAACCGGGTTCTGCCTGGCTGGAGCCCGGAGCTGAGCTATTGGTTCTCAGTAGGGTCCAGGGTTGTTCCTTGGAGTCTCCATGAATTAAAGATTAATCTTCTGGACACAGCTGCAAGTAACCCTGGAGAAAACTGACACGGGCACTTAAAAAATGATGTGCTATTATTTTTAATTTTCTTCTTACACGTTATTAGCTATGAAACCTTTAGCGATGGAGAGGGAAGAAGGCTGTTTGGCTGACAGTGACGATCATCCAATCGGAGAATGGAGAGTCTGCTCACTTTCCGAATAGCCGTGGGAAGGCGAAGCGGCGTGAGGATGGTTGTGTTGGGTGACCAATGGCGGGAGCGTGGGGGACGGGGCGCTTAAAGGCGGGAGGGGCATGAGATGAGACCGCCAGGAATAAATCCAACCAGAGTTTGCAAGCCTAATTCTCAGGCTGCTCTTAGACCAGGAGCAGCTGTACATCTGTACGTGTTTATATCACATTCAATGTCCTTCTTATCAAAATGTTGTCCTGTTGGGCCAACTTGATGACTAAATTGGTTACCCTGGATTAAATTCTAACCTCTTATCACAATGAATGTTACAGAGCTCGCTCCACTCGCAGGTTACAGAGTAGGAGCATTGGAATCTGAACCTCTTGTCTGCCTCCTTGTACTTTTCTACTGTTTTCCATTAAGAGATGTATTTTCTGTTGTTTATCCCAGTTTCTTCCCTTCGCTTCTTCTAAACATGCTTGATCAAAGAGGGTGGTCGCCCAGGCCTGTATCAATGTTGCTATTGCTGTGGCTCAGTAGGTCGCACTCTCACCTCTTGAGTCAAAAGGTTGTGGGTCCAGGTCCCACTCCAGAGACTTGAGCACAAAACTCTAGAATGACACTCCAGTGCAGTACTGAGGGAACGCTGCACTGTCGGAGGGGCAGTACTGAGGGACCGCTGCACTGTCGGAAAGGCAGTACTAAGGCAGCACCGCACTGTCGGAGGGGCAGTACTGAGGGAGCGCCGCACTGTCGGAGGGGCAGTACTGAGGGAGCGCCGCACTGTCGGAGGGGCAGTACTGAGGGACCGCTGCACTGTCGGAGAGGCAGTAGTAAGGCAGCACCGCACTGTCGGAGGGGCAGTACTGAGGGAGCGCCGCACTGTCGGAGGGGCAGTACTGAGGGAGCGCCGCACTGTCGGAGGGGCAGTACTGAGGGAGCGCCGCACTGTCGGAATGGCAGTACTGAGGAAGCGCTGCACTGTTGTGAGGGCCAGTACTGAGGCAGCGCCGCACTGTTGGAGGGGCAGTACTAAGGTAGTGCTGCACTTTCGGAGGGGCAGTACTGAGGGTGTGCTGCACTGTCGGAGAGGCAGTACTGAGGGAGCGCCACACTGTCAGAGGGGCAGTACTAAGGGAGCGCTGCACTGTCGGAGGGGCAGTACTGAGGGAGTGCCGCACTGTCGGAGGGGCAGTACGTAGGGAGCACCACACTGTCAGAGGGGCAGTACTGAGGGAGTGCTGCACTGTCGGAGGGGCAGTACTGAAGGAACGCTGCACTGTCGGAGGAGCAGTACTGAGGGAGTGCCGCACTGTCGGAGGGGCAGTACTGAGGGAGCGCCGCACTGTTGGAGGGGCAGTACTGAGGGAGCGCCGCACTGTCGGAATGGCAGTACTGAGGAAGCGCTGCACTGTTGTGAGGGCCAGTACCGAGGGAGCGCCGCACTGTCGGAGGGGCAGTACTGAGGGAGCGCCGCACTGTCGGAATGGCAGTACTGAGGAAGCGCTGCACTGTTGTGAGGGCCAGTACTGAGGGAGCGCCGCACTGTCGGAGGGGCAGTACTAAGGTAGTGCTGCACTTTCGGAGGGGCAGTACTGAGGGTGTGCTGCACTGTCGGAGAAGCAGTACTGAGGGAGCGCCGCACTGTCAGAGGGACAGTCCTGAGGGAGTACCGCACTGTCAGAGGGGCAGTACTGAGGGAGCGCTGCACTGTCGGAGGGGCAGTACTGAGGGAGTGCCGCACTGTCAGAGGGGCAGTACGTAGGGAGCACCACACTGTCAGAGGGGCAGTACTGAGGGAGCGCTGCACTGTCGGAGGGGCAGTACTGAAGGAACGCTGCACTGTCGGAGGAGCAGTACTGAGGGAGTGCCGCACTGTCGGAGGGGCAGTACTGAGGGAGCGCCGCACTGTCGGAGGGGAAGTACTGAGGGAGCGCTGCACTGTCGGAGGGGCAGTACTGAGGGGGTGCTGCACTGTCGGAGGGGCAGTATGGAGGGAGCACCGCACTGTCGGAGGGGCAGTACTGAGGGGGTGCTGCACTGTCGGAGGGGCAGTACTGAGGGGGTGCTGCACTGTCGGAGGGGCAGTACTGAGGGGCTGCTGCACTGTCGGAGGGGCAGTATGGAGGGAGCACCGCACTGTTGGAGGGGCAGTACTGAGGGGGTGCTGCACTGTCGGAGGTGCTGTCTTTCGGTTGAGACATTAAACCGAGGCCCCTTCTGCCCTCTTAGGTGGACGGTAAAGAACCCATGGCGCTATTTCGAAGAAGAGCAGGGGAGTTCTCCCCGGTGTCCTGGGCCAATATTTATCCCTCAACCAACATCACTAAAACAGATGATCTGGCCATTATCACGTTGCTGTTTGTGGGAGCTTGCTGTGCGCAAATTGGCTGCCGTATTTCCTACATTACAACAGTGACTACTCTCTCTTCTCTCTTAGGCAGTCCCTCGGAACCGAGGATGACTTGCTTCCACACTAAAAATGAGTTCTCAGGTGACTGATGAGTCCAATGCGGGACCCACAGTCTCTGTCACAGGTGGGGCAGACGGTGGTTGAAGGGGCGGGTGGGTGTGGGGTGCTTGGGTTGACGTGCGCTCCTTGCGCTTGGCTTCCGCTTGCACCCGGCGAAGAAACTCGAGGTGTTCGGCGCCTTCCCGGATGCTTCTCCTCCACTTTGTGCGGTCTTGGGCCAGGGATTCCCAGGTGTCGGTGGGGATGTTGCACTTTTTCAAGGAGGCTTTGAGGGTGTCCTTGAAGCGTTTCCTCTGCCCACCAGGGGCTCTCTTGCCGTGCCGGAGCTCCGAGTAGAGCGCTTGTTTTGGGAGTCTCGTATCGGGCATGCGGACTATGTGGCCCATCCATCGGAGCTGATCGAGCGTGGTCAAAGCTTCAATGCTGGGGATGTTGGCTTGAGCAAGAACACTGACGTTGGTGCACCTATCCTGCCAGTGGATTTGCAGGATCTTGTGGAGGCAGCATTGGTGGTACCTCTCCAGTGCTTTGAGGTGCCTGCTGTACATGGTCCATGTCTCTGAGGCATACAGCAGGGCGGGTATCACTGCTTGAGCTTGGTGCCGGGTTTGAGGTCCTGGTCTTCAAACACTCTCTTCCTCAGGCGACCGAAGGCTGCACTGGCACACTGAAGGTGGTGTTGGACTTCGTCGTCGACGTCTGCCCTTGTTGACAGTAGGCTCCCGAGGTATGGAAATTGGTCCACGTTGTCCAAGGCCTCGTCGTGGATTTTGATAATCGGGGGGCAGTATTGTGTGGTGGGGGCAGGTTGGTAGAGGACCTTTGTCTTACGGATGTTTAGTGTAAGGCCCATGCTCTCGTACGCTTCAGTGAAGGTGTTGACGATGGTTTGTAGTTTGACCTCCGAGTGTGCGCAGACCCAACAGTGACTACACTTCAAAAAGTACTTAATTGTCTGCAAAGCTCTTTGGGATGTCCGGTGATCATGAGGGGCGCGATAGAAATGCGAGTTCTTGTTTACTTTCCTTCCTTTTCAAATATTTATCCTTTTATCCTTCATTATCTCTGCATTCTTTTAATAAATCCGTCTCATTCCTGTGGGGTTTTTTTACTGGGCTGACGCAGACCATTAGCCCAGGAGGAGCTGCAGATGGATTTATTTTTTTGCGCCAAAGTAAAAACAAAGGGTCTTGGCCACAAGGAAATGAGCTGTGCCTCGACACATTCCACTAACGACACTGGCGAAATAAAGCAGTGTATCTTCAGACAAAGTCAGTCTTGAAGATGCTGTGTAATGGAAAACACTTGCCTAGTTTGACAACTGCAAACGAAACTCAATACTTTATTACCAGATTAATTTAAATCACACTGGTGCACATAAATGTGATTCCATTGATTACAAATGTATTTTTCCATCATTTTTTTTTGCAGTGCGAGCTGTTTTATCTTTTAATTTGATGCATAATTAATCTTTTGAGCATCTATGAAAGTTTGCATTAATTTTCAGATTCCTCCAATATCTTATCATTAGCTTTAAATGATATTCATTTCAAAACATCACTTGTTAAAATTACCCAATTCAAATGTGCGCAATTGTCTCTCCATTCTAAAGGAGGAAATAATGTTTATAATATAATGACATATTAAAATTCTACCTCACGAAGAGAAGAATTTTATTTTTCCCCGAAGTAGGTGCATGTGAGCAGGAGATTAATTAACTCCAGGGTGTCCTTGATTCCGAGATTTACTATCAATTGAAAATAGACAATTAAGAGCAATGGGGTCTGCCATTTGTTCCAGGAGAGTGTTTGACCCAAGCGAGCAAAAGCAAACCACGTGGGTTATGAAGTTATTTGGGGAATAAATTGTTCTTTCTTTTTTAATCTAAATATTTATGCATCAGGTAAATGTTTGGACATTAAGTAGATGCTAAATTTATTAAAGTTGCTTCTAGCCGTGGATTGTAGCACTTTCCACCAGTCGCTTCGCTGGTTATGGCAACGTGAAGCGAAGCCAAACACGCTCAGGATAGAAAGAAAAGAAAGACTTGCATTTATATAGCGCCTTTCACATCCACCGGACGTCTCAAAGCGCTTTACAGTCAATGAATGAGTTTTGAAGTGTAGTCACTGTTGCAATGTGGGAAACGCGGCAGCCAATTTGCGCACAGCAAGCTCCCACAAACAGCAACGTGATAATGACCAGATAATCTGTTTTAGTGATGTTGGTTGAGGGATAAATATTGGCCCCAGGACACCGGGGAGAACTCCCCTGCTCTTCTTCAAAATAGTGGCCGCGGGATCTTTTACGTCCACCTGAGAGGGGATCTCGGTTTAACGTCTCATCCGAAGGAAGGAGCTCCCCATAGGTTCTTATTTTGACCTTGTGTGATCGTGTAACGTGGGTTGGAAGCCCCGCTTCGCATCCCTCCCCATTTTTATCTCGCTTGAAGTCAACAGAAATGAGAATGTGGAGAGAGGTGGAAGGGGCTGCCGACTCGCTATCGCACGTTTTACACGATCGCACTAAATCAAGATCTGCCCCAAGGTAATTTTGTCTAAATGTGCCAGATGTTCATATACTAATACCGCATAACTAATGACATGAATCAGTCATTCATGAAAGAGAGACTTATGAAATAATATGGGTGGCGCTGTCCAGGGAGAGTATAAATACTCGGGCACGAGCCCAGCTTGCTCAGGACATTCTTAACAGGAACTAGTGAAGGACACAACTAGACCTCCATGTTGTAAAACAGTTGATTAAAGCTTTGTTTAACGCTTAGACCGAATGCCTAGTAGTTTTCTTACATCAACTAATTTCTAGACTATGGCGTCTTACCCGATCAACCCAAGTTCCAAATGTTTATTGTGGGGCAAATGCTTGCAACGCTTTAGTTTATGAGTGATAACAATATCAGAGATGGAAAAACATGGCTGTTTGACGGAGAGGCAAGAATCACCCAATCGGGTGACGGAGAGTCTGTTCGCTTTCCGATTGGCCGTGGGAAGGCGGGGCGCCGTGAGGATGGACATTGTCGGGCGACCAATGGCGGGAGGGTGGGGGCGGGGCCTGTATGAGGCGGGAGGATCATGTGATGAACTCTCCAGGAATACGTCCAACCAGAGTTGGCCAACCCTCCCGTCCAGCTCCACCGTCGATCTGTTATGATCATTATTGCCATCGAGGAGGCAGCCAGGGGGGGTTTCTTTCAGAATTAGGCTTATATTCGCTAGAGTTTAGAAGAATGAGAGGGGATCTCATTGAAACTTATAAAATTCTAACAGGACTGGACAGACTAGATGCAGAAAGGATGTTCCCGATGGTCGGGGAGTCCAGAACCAGGGGTCACAGTCTAAGGATAAGGGGTAGGCCATTTAGGACTGAGATGAGGAGGAATTTCTTCACCCAGAGAGTGGTGAACCTGTGGAATTCTCTACCACACAAGGCAGTTGAGGCCAATTCATTAAATATATTCAAGAAGGAGTTAGATATATTTCTTAAGGCTAAAGGGATCAAGGGATATGGGGAGAAAGCAGGGACAGGGTACTGAATTTGGATGATCAGCCATGATCGCATTGAATGGCGGAGCAGGCTCGAGGGGCCGAATGGCCGACTCCTGCTCCTATCTCCTATATTTCTAGGAGTGAAATTAGGAAGCAGTTCTACACACAAAGAGTGGTCGAAGTTTGGAACTCTCTTCCATAAATGGAAATTGATGCTGGGTCAATTGTTAATTTTAAATCGGAGATTAATAGCTTTCTGTTAACCAAAGGTATTTAGGGACATGGGGCAAAGGCACCGGAGTTAGGTTGCAGATCAGCCATGATCTCATTGAATGGTGGAAGAGGCTTGAGGGGCCGAATGGCCTCCTCCTGCTCCTATCTTCTATGTTTCTATGATTCTAAGCCCGCTCGGTGACATGAATCTTGCCACTCATGTAGAAATGACTTATGAAATAATACTGGGCGGCCTCTGGTGGCGCTGTCCAGGGAGAGTATAAACACTCGGGCATGGGCCCAGCTTGCTCAGGACATGTTGTAAACAGGAACTAGTGAAGGATAACTAGACTTCCATGTTGTGAAACAGTTGATTAAAGCCTTGTTTAATATTCAGACCAAGTGCCTAGTAGTTTTCTTACGTCACTCGGCACCTGCAATGCCGCAGCGCTGCTCGTTCGGGTCTTGTTTTTGTTGACGGGGGTGCAGGAGATAAGTAGCTGAGTGGCAGTGAGTTAGGAGGCACTTGCGTTCAGGCAAGGTAATCCTCAGGAGATTTATGGGCCTCATCAATGGCCCGCGATAGAATTGCTGTTTCTTAATGCTGAATGTCAGATCGTGAAATATGGCTTTTGATATTCATGGTCTGCAACAAATGCTGAAAAGCTGTGCACACTCGCAGAAAAGTGTTTAGTTCATCTCTGAAATGGGGTGGGGGTGGTGGGGGAGGAGATAAATTTGAGCGCGTGACATTTTAATTACGAGATGAATAGTTGGCATGCACGCCCGATCGCTGCAAATCAGGATATGTGTTTCAGCTTTTCAGGAAAGAGGCTCGTTCGTATTAGGATTTTCAGCCCGTAACTCTTCACTGGAGAAATTCCATCAGATTGTAGGGACTAGCCTACACACCGTCTACGCTGCATTAGAGCAACTGCTCAGCCCTTTCCAGCCCTGCAGTGTCAGCCGTGGCTCAGTGGGCAGCACCATCGTTTCGGAGTCAGAAGGTCGTGGGTTCACAGTCCCCACTCCAGGGATTGAGCAGAAAAATCTAGGCCGACACTCCCAGTGCAGTACTGAGGGAGTGCCGCACTGTTGGAGGGGCAGTACTGAGGGAGCGCTGCACTGTCGGAGGGGCAGTACTGAGGGAGCGCTGCACTGTCGGAGGGGCAGTACTGAGGGAACACTGCACTGTTGGAGGGGCAGTACTGAGGGAGCGCCGCACTGTCGGAGGGTCAGTACTGAGGGAGCGCTGCACTGTCGGAGGGGCAGCACAGAGGGAGCGCCGCACTGTCGGAGGGTCAGTACTGAGGGAGCGCTGCACTGTTGGAGGGGCAGTACTGAGGGAGCGCCGCACTGTCGGAGGGTCAGTACTGAGGGAGCGCTGCACTGTCGGAGGGGCAGCACAGAGGGAGCGCTGCACTGTCAGAGGGGCAGTACTGAGGGAGCGCCGCACTGTCGGAGGGGCAGTACTGAGGGAGCGCCGCACTGTCGGAGGTGCCGTCTTTTGGATGAGACGTTAAACCAGGGTCCCTTCTGCTCTCTCAGGTGAACGTAAAAGATCTCATGGCACTATTTCGAAGAAGAACAGGGGAGTTCTCCCCGGTGTCCTGGGGTCAATATTTATCCCTCAACCAACATCAGTAAAACAGATTATCTGGTCATTATCACATTGCTGTTTGTGGGAGCTTGCTGTGCGCAAATTGGCTGCCGCATTTCCTACATTACAACAGTGACTACACTTCAAAAAAGTACTTCATTGGCTGTAAAGCGTTTTGGGACGTCCGGTGTGTAATGATCAATAACATGTCATTCTATAGTGCACACTAGGTGGAGCCGTAGAGCTGTATATAGCTGTATGTATAAGACTACACTACCCAGCTGTATGTATATTAAGACTACATTACCCATGAGGCACTAGGCTACCCACAAGGCAGCAGTCAAGATGGATGCCTCTACAGATACTGTACCTAGTCCACATGTGCTCAATAAAAGTGTCTAGCAAAAGCTAGCTGTGTTCATAATAAGAATGTCTATTTGTTAATGAACATAAGATGGTACTGTTAGATCCGTGTGTTAATGGAGACACGGAATGCAGGAGTTGATTTAACAAGTGTTTACTGAACAAAGTCTGGAGGTGAACTAACTACACAAGACGCTACACAGGCTTATATACCCGAGTAGTCACTACTGGTACTACAGTATACAGGGGCTTCAAAAACATAGTTCCTCTTAAAGGTACATACACTACAATTCCTCCCCTTTTAGATAAATAGTACATAACATCTTAAGTAATCATTAAATAACATTTTTACAAGAACAATAATATACACATTTGCTGAAGTTAATCAATTACAAATTCAGTCTCTCTGGAGGCTTCCTGACTCGGTCTGGATAACGCCTCGGTGGTGTAGTAGGTTTCGGTGGTGTAGTAGGTTCTTTTGGCAAGGTCGATTTGGCTTCAATGCCAGTGTCGGGTTCATCTGGTTCCAGTATCACCGGATCGGAGGTAGATACTATGGGTATCTCTGCTTCATCACTAGGCGTATAGAGTTGTGCTGTAGGTTGTCCTTTTTCGGATGACTCTATGATCTGGTCAGCATGGCGCCTTATTATGCTTTCTCCAATGTCCACGGTATACATCAGCGGTCCTAGTCGTGTGCAAATAGTTCCAGGCTGCCATTTCTCGGTACGGTCGTCCCGGGCCAAAACTGGTTGACCTATCTGGAAGGTTCTAGTTGGCCTTTCATTCATGCTTTGAAATTGCTGGTTCTCTACGTCCCTTCTGACGTTTGGCTTGACCAAATCCAGCCGGCATCTTAGTCTTCTATTGAAAAACATCATGGCGGGGGTTTGGTTTGTAACCACATGTGTTGCATTCCTGTACGCAAACAAGAAGTTATCCACCTTAAGTTGTAGATTTATGTCTTCATTACCCATGGCCTTTATGGCCTTCTTGAAGGTCTGGACAAACCTTTCAGCCAATCCATTGGTGGCGGGATGGTATGGGGCGGATGTGTAGTGCTTAACCCCATTGTTTTTTAAGAACTTCCTGAATTCTTCGGATACAAATTGCGGTCCATTATCAGAACAGATCTGTTCAGGCAGCCCATTCCTGGCGAATATGGTCCTTAATACTGTGATGGATTTTTCCGTGGTGGTGGAGGACATCTTTATTACCTCCGGCCACTTGGAGTGTGCATCCACCGCGATTAAGAACATTGAGTCCATAAATGGACCAGCAAAGTCGATATGTACCCTTTGCCATGGAGATGAGGGCCACTCCCATGGATGTAGAGGGGTTTGTGGTGGGGCGTTTTGGACCTTCTGGCATCCTAGACAGCTCTTGGTCATTTCTTTGATGTCTCCATCGATACCTGGCCACCACACAAACGCTCTGGCTAAGTTCTTCATTTTCACTCCACCCAGATGCCCCTCGTGAAGCTCCTTTAGCACTCTATCCTTGAGTTTGGGTGGAATCACCACTCTGGATCCACACATCAAGGTTCCTCGGCACACTGGCAGCTGTTCTCTTCTTTGCGAGAATGCTGGCAACAGTGGTTATCCATGTGCTGGCCATCCCTTCACCGTTAAATCGTAGACTCGTGAGAGAGTCGGGTCATTTTGCGTTTCCTTTTCAATGCTAGAATTTGTCACTGGTAGACATTCCACTATGGTCGAGTGGAACATCTCCACTGGGTCCACTGTAGGCGCCTCTTCCACCGTTGGCAACGGTAGGCGTGATAACCCGTCAACATTCCCATGCTGTTTTGTTCCTTTGTATTCTATGTCATATTGGTGTGCCCCTAGGAAAAGGGACCACCTCTGTAGCCTTTGCGCTGTCATAATGGGAACGCCCTTTTTAGGGTTGAATATGGAGACGAGGGGTTGATGGTCAGTCAACAAGGTAAATTTTTGTCCGTGTAGGTAATGGTTGAATTTCTTCACCCCCCACACCAGGTTGAGTGCCTCCCTGTCGATCTGGGCATAGTTACGCTCAGCTGAGTTCAATGAGCGTGACGCAAAAGCTATCGGCCACTCTGAGCCATCAGGGAATCTATGCGATAATACCGCTCCCACGCCGTAAGGGGATGCATCGCACGCCAGTCTGATTGGCAGTGATGGGTTGTAATGAGCCAACACTTCCCTGGACGTGATCAAGCCTTTGCATTTATGGAAGGCACGTTTACAGTCTTCGCTCCATTTCCAAACTACTCCCGTTTGTAGCAGCGCGTTAAGCGGGTGCAGAACCGTCGACAAGTTTGGTAAAAATTTATGATAGTAATTTACTAATCCCAGGAACGACCTTAATTGTGAGACATTTTCAGGCGCTGGGGCCTTTACGACCGCTTCAATTTTTTCAGGTGACTTATGCAACCCTTCTTCGTTAATGACATGGCCACAATATGATATTTGTTTCTGGAAAAATTCGCACTTGGGGCGATTTGCTCGTAGGCCCCGTTCTCTCAGCCTCGTGAGCACCTGCTCCAAGTTGGCAAGGTGCTCATTGTCGTTTTCTCCTGTTACAAGGATGTCGTCTAGGTAGCATTGAGTCCCCGGAATCCCTTGCAGGACTTGCTCCATAGCTCTTTGCCAGATAGCCGGAGCTGATGCCACTCCGAAAACCAGTCGATTGTACTGGTACAGGCCTTTGTGTGTGTTTATCGTGAGATACTTTTTAGAGGCCTCCTCAACCTCCATCTGTAGATATGCCTGTGCTAAGTCAATTTTGGTGAAACGTTTCCCTCCGGATAGTGAGGCGAAAATATCTTCTATCCTCGGAAGAGGATACTGTACCGTGTGAAGAACCGGGTTTACAGTCACCTTGAAGTCCCCATAGATGCGAACTTTTCTCTGTTCTTCAGATTTATCATTATTCAACGTTTTCTTCATGACCGGGACGATGGGTGTTGCCCACTCGCTCCAATCTACCTTGGATAACACGCCTGCTTTTTCCAAATTCTCCAGCTCTGCCTCGACGGTTGGACGAATTGCGTATGGCACGGCCTTGCCTTAAAAAACTTGGGAATTGCCGCATCTTCCACTTTTATTGAGGCGGTGGCGCCTTTCAGGGTTCCTAGTTCCTGTTGAAACACTTCTTTGGCGTTAGCCAAGATTTCTTTTAATCGTCCAGGTATGACGTCATCATCGTTTTTTTTCTTACTGGTCACCGTCAGTGCCTGAATGGAGTGCCAGTCTTAACGTATCTTTCTGATCCATTCACATCCCAACAACGGTGGACCACCATCTTGCAGAACGTATAAATACAACTTCTGTATTTCCTTGCTGTTGTATACAACAGGCACCCTTATTTTCCCTCTGGGGTATACTTTCAGCCCCGTATATGTCTTCAAGATAATGGATGGGTCTTTCAAAGGTATATGCAGAAATAGCCGCTCGTAATCCCGTCGACTCATGACGGTCAGAGCTGATCCTGTATCTAACTCCATTTTGACTGGGGACCCCGCTATCATGAGGGTAACCCAAATGGTCTGGTAATCTTCTTTGGCAATTACATTATGTAATTTGAGACAGCTTAATCTCTTGTTTCCAGAGTCGCTACCGCTCTCCTGGTCTTCGGAGCTACTGTCACAGAAATCACAGAAATCACAGAAACCCCAGTGCAGATAGAGGCCATTTCGGCCCATCGAGCCTGCACTGACACATATCCCACCCGATCCCCGTAACCCCTACACCAACACATATCCCACCCTATCCCCGTAACCCCACGTATTTAATCCCCCTAACACTAAGGGTCAATTTTTTATCATAGCCAATCAACCTAACCCGCACATCTTTGGACTGTGGGAGGAAACCGGAGCACCCGGAGGAAACCCACGCAAACACGGGGAGAATGTACAAACTCCACACAGACAGTCACCCGAGGCCGGATTCGAACCCGGGTCCCTGGTGCTGTGAGGCAACAGTGCTAACCACTATGCCACCGTGCTGTCCGTCATCATTTGTACCTTTCTGTACTTTTCCTTATTGACCTTTTTACTGTCAGCGGATTTCTTTCCAGATCTGCATACACGTGCAATGTGTCCCATCTTTCCGCATTGCCTGCATGCTTTGTCCTTGAACCAGCAGTCCTTCTGGTCATGGGTGGATCTGCTGCAGCGATAACATCTCTCGAAACCCCGTGTCATTTCATGGGTGCGGAAGTCCTGTGGCTTTTGCTGTATCTCTGCAGCTCCTCTTGCTACTGCTTTGTATGATACAGCCATACTGAAAGCCTTGTCCAGTGTCAAATCTTTCTCAGAAAGTAGTCTTTTCTGTGTTCCTTCGCTTAGGAGACCGCAGACGAATTTGTCTCGTAGAGAATCTGCCAGTCCTGCCCCGAATTGGCAGTGCTTTGACAGCTTTCGTAATTCGGTGAGGTAATCAGCGTTACTTTCATTCTTGTGCTGATTCCTCCTGAAGAATTTGAATCGTTCCGCTATCAGCAGCGGCGTTGGGTTTAAGTGCTCTTGTAAGGTATCAACAATCTCCTTAAAATTCTTGTCCATCGGTTTGGCTGGAGTGATCAAGTTTCGTAACAGCCCGTATGTCCTTGCGCCCATCAGATTTAGAAGTACCGATGCCTTTTTATCATCCGCGACATCATTCGCCTTGCAATATACCACCACTCTTTCCACATATGTGGTCCAATCTTCTATATCACTATCGAAAGCAGTAATATTGCCTGTCTTTGGCATCTTGAAAATCTAAAATGGCGCTTCCCGCGCTTTTCTTTCTTCCCCGCCGAGTTGAGATGGCGCCTCCCGCGCTTTTCCGCCGCTGCTGCCAACGCTGTTCTCCGTGGTTCCCGTTGCAACCCGCAGTTTTTTCGCAGTATTTCTATTTTTTTTTAATATATCGCTTCAATAGTTTCTCCGTTACTTGGAGAACCGTTCCCGTCGTGGAGCGGACCCTCTGGGACTTTCCCCTCCCTCTGCTCGGTCCGAACGCCGACCTGCTTTGCAGCACCGGACGCGCCCTGAGTGCTCCACCCTCTCTCTTTGCAGAGCCACCCGATCGAGCTCTAGCCAGCCGCAGCCCAGGAAGGATCAGTGCACTACCTGCCACCAGCCCGTTTAGCTGGGGAAACCACAGACTGGGGACCAAGCCTGGCCCTCGTTTTCGAGTTTCTTCGAGTTATTTATTTATTTTTTTTATTTATTTTTTCTTGCTTCTGGCTTCGACCTTCGTCTGAGGAATCGATCCCCTTGAGGTGCTGCCGAATTGCAGGTAAGTTCGTTTCTAACTCGTCGCCACTGTTAGATCCATGTGTTAATGGAGACACGGAATGCAGGAGTTGATTTAACAAGTGTTTACTGAACAAAGTCTGGAGGTGAACTAACTAC
The DNA here is from genome assembly GCF_052327205.1 of Somniosus microcephalus. Taxonomy (NCBI): domain Eukaryota; kingdom Metazoa; phylum Chordata; class Chondrichthyes; order Squaliformes; family Somniosidae; genus Somniosus; species Somniosus microcephalus. The sequence continues at coordinate 42,841 of NW_028226144.1, read as the reverse complement.
ACAAGACGCTACACAGGCTTATATACCCGAGTGGTCACTACTGGTACTACAGTATACAGGGGCTTCAAAAACATAGTTCCTCTTAAAGGTACATACACTACAGGTACCAGGATGGTGAAGATCTGCTGAAAATTGTGAAAAGCGACATGGAGAATTTGAAGCCACCAGAGTGTTTGAAACTCACAGGAAATATCGACTACAATTGGCAGACTCTTAAACAACAATTCGAACTCTACATTACAGCCATCGGATTTGGTACGAAGCCAGACGCAAGGAAGATAGCGTTGCTGCTTACAGTTGCAGGCCCACAGGCAATAGAGGTATTTAATACATTTGTATTTAATCCAGAGGAGAACAGAGAAAAATTAGAAGATGTGCTAAAAAAATTTGATGCACATTGCTCTCCCAAAAAGAATGAGACCTATGAAAGATACATATTCTGTTCAAGGACACAGCAGCAAAATGAGACTTTTGATAGCTTTATAAATGATCTGAAACTGAAAGCACAGACATGTAATTTCTCTGAGCTGAAATCATCCATGATTCGTGACCAGATTGTGTTTGGTATTCATGATAAAAAAAAGTCAGGGAACGTCTGTTGAGAGAAACCAAACTAAATTTGGAAAATGCAGTGAAAATATGCCAAGCCAGCGAGCTAGCTCGAAAGCACGCGAAGACTTTCAGTGAAATCAATAATGATGCGATTGTAATGGGTGATAATGCTGCTGTCGGTGCTGTGTCCTACAAGGGGAAGAAACGTGGGCAGAACAGAAATGAAAAGCAATCGGAGGATGAAATTTTTAATTGTAAATGCTGTGGTTACAAACACCAGTTAAGACAATGCCCAGCGTTTGGAAAAATGTGCACGAAGTGTAATGGAAAGAATCACTTTGCCAAACAATGCTTTTCAAAAGTAAAAACTAAGAAAGGGCAACGAGTTAATGTAATTGAGGACACTGATTTAAGTGAGACATTTTTTGTAGGAATGGTGTCATGTGACAATATCAAAAAGGATACAGAAAATGTGCAGCCCTCAGAAATGGACAATGCTGAACATAAAGTTAATGCAGTAAAAGAGGACAAATGGATGATCCCACTGCAGGTAAATGAAGCATTAGCTACCTTGAAACTAGACACTGGGGCAAAAGCAAACTTAATCAGTGTGAGTGACATTAACAATATGAAAGAAAAGCCCTAAATACAGAAGAAGTCAGTACTACTGAAGGACTATAATGGACAGAAAATAGATAGCTTAGGTGTATGCAGACTTAAAGTGACAGTCAAAGACAAAGTGCATCATCTCATGTTTTCTGTTGTGGCTGAAAGACTTGATTCACTACTGGGTGACAAAGCTTGTGAGGACTTAGAACTGGTCAAGAGAGTCTACCGTATAAACTGTGCCATAAGCAGACCAGATGACTCGGTGGATTCTGTAGTGAATAATTTCCAGGATGTGTTCAAAGGATTTGGAGTTCTACCATTCACTTACAAGATCCAGCTAAAGGAGGATGCTCAGCCAGTGGTACATGCTCCACGAAGAGTTCCAGCACCCCTGCGTGACCGGCTCAAGAATGAACTGGACAGAATGACCACACTAGGAGTCATCAGGAAAGTCGAAGAGCCAACAGACTGGGTTAACTCCATGGTATGTGTAAAGAAAAAGAACAATGATCTAAGAATATGCATGGATCCAAAGGACTTAAATACAAACATAAAACGTGAACACTACCAGATTCCCAAGCGAGAAGAAATCACCAGTGAAATGTCAGGTGCCAAATACTTTACAAAGCTCGATGCCTCACAAGGATTTTGGCAACTAAAACTGGATGAAGAGAGCACCAAATACTGTACCTTCAACACACCATTTGGCAGGTATTGTTTCCTCAGAATGCCTTTCGGGATAATATCTGCATCTGAAATCTTTCATAGAGCGATGGAACACATAATTGAAGGTCTGGAAGGAGTTCGGGTCTATGTTGATGGCATCATCTGGGGCTCCACACTGAAAGAACACAATGAGAGACTGACTAAAGTGCTACAGAGCATACGCCGGAATGGACTGAAGCTCAACAAAGCCAAGTGTCAGTTTGGCGTCCAGGAAGTCACTTTCCTAGGAGATAATCTATCTGGTAAAGGAATAGAGCCAGATATGGAAAAAGTAAACGCCATACTCAAAATGCCCCGACCCACTGACAAAAAAGGAGTGCTACGCATCATGGGGATGATAAACTTCATTGGAAAGTTCATTCCTAACTTGTCAGCCAAGACAGCCTGTCTGCGACACCTGCTACATAAAACAAATGAGTTCACATGGACAGAAAGACATGAACAAGAGTGGATAAACCTCAAAACAGTGCTGACAACCACACCTGTACTCACCTTCTTTGACCCAACAAAAAGAATCAAAGTGTCAACGGATGCATCAAAAGATGGCCTAGGTGCGGTCTTGCTACAAGCAGAGGGTGAAGATTGGAAGCCTGTTGCCTATGCCTCCAGGTCTATGACTGATACTGAGTGTCGATACGCCCAGATTGAAAAGGAATGTCTAGGCTTGGTAGTTGGACTAGAAAAGTTTCATGGCTACATATATGGACTTCCCACCTTCACATTTGAGACAGACCACAGCCCTCTGGTTGCCATCATAAAAAAAAACCTGAATGAGATGTCTCCAAGGATTCAACGACTCATGATGAAGCTGCAAAGATATGACTTTGAACTGATCTACACACCAGGCAAATACGTAGTGTTAGCAGATGCACTATCCCGAGCACCCACAATGAGTCATGTGAGCTCTACTGAAGAAGACGTGGATGTTCATGTGAGTATGGTCACTGCTGTGCTGCCCGTGTCAGACACAAAATCAAAGCAAATAGCAGAAGAAACAGTAAAAGATACAGTATTACAAACAGTAACAGAGAACATTCATCACGGTTGGCCAAAAGGTTCCTGTCCAAAATATTTTCACATAAGGTCAGAATTGAGTGTCGCAAGTGGACTATTACTAAAACAGAACAGAATAGTCATTCCACAGGCTCTACGTCAAGACATGCTCAAAAAGATTCATGAGGGACACCTCGGAATTGAAAAATGCAAAAGGAGAGCAAGAGACGCTGTTTATTGGCCTGGCATAAATAAGGACATTGAGAACATGATAGGCAAATGTGAGACATGTCAGAAACACCAAAACAAACAAACAAAGGAACCAATGATAGTAGCTGACATACCAACAGCACCATGGCAAAAGGTTGGTATGGACCTTTTTCATTTAAATGGTAAAGACTATCTAATAGTGATTGACTACTATTCTAACTATCCTGAGATGGCGCTGCTCTCAAGCACCACAGCAAGCAGTGTCATAATGCATGTGAAATCCATCTTCGCCAGACATGGAATTCCCAGGATTGCCGTTAGCGACAATGGTCCGTGCTTCAACTGTAAGGAGTGGCAACAGTTTGCAGCACATTATGACTTTCAGCACATCACATCCAGTCCTTTGTATGCTCAGTCAAATGGTAAGGCAGAGAAAGGTGTTCAAGTTCTCAAGCAGCTACTGAAGAAAGCGACAGAAAGCAAGTCTGATCCTTATCTCACCCTGCTGAGCTACCGAGCCTCAACTTTAGACTGTGGTTCTTCACCTGCTGAACTACTAATGGGTCGCAAGTTGCGCACCACACTACCCTGCTGTGCAAAAGAACAGCAAAGTGAGGAACTGAGACAGAGACTTCAACTGTTAAAGCTGAAACAGAAATCATACTATGACAAGTCATCCAAAACTCTAAAACCATTGACAAGGGATGATGTTGTCAGGATTGAGGATCCAGATGCATGGAACAGGAAAGCTACAGTTCTTGAGGAAGTAGGACCAAGGTCATACACTGTTAGAACTGAGGAAGGACAGATTCTCAGGAGGAACCGCCGTTCCCTCCTAAAAACACAAGAGACTATTCAAGAGCAGATTGATGACAATGCCGCAACTGCATCTTGTCATTCACCGCCAGAACAATCTCATGAAGACACATCAGACTTACCCGTGTTGAGAAGATCCACACGTGAAGTAAAAAAGCCTGATAGACTTAATCTTTGAGTACAATGTAAAGCTTTGAAAATGTGGTGACTGTTTTGAAAATGTTTATGTTTATAGAGCACTAACAAAAGTGTTACTGATATTATCTTTATTGTTTTCTTGAAAGTTGATTGATATTGATTTTTGTTAAACCTCAAAGAAAGGGGGATGTAATGATCAATAACATGTCATTCTATAATGGACACTAGGTGGAGCCGTAGAGCTGTGTAGAGCTGTATATAGCTGTATGTATAAGACTACACTACCCAGCTGTATGTATATTAAGACTACATTACCCATGAGGCACTAGGCTACCCACAAGGCAGCAGTCAAGATGGATGCCTCTACAGATACTGTACCTAGTCCACATGTGCTCAATAAAAGTGTCTAGCAAAAGCTAGCTGTGTTCATAATAAGAATGTCTATTTATTAATGAACATAAGACGGTGGTGTGAAAGGCGCTGTAGAAATGCGAGTCTTAATTTCTTTCTTTTCTTTCCACACTGCTTCTCCTGCACCTTGAGCACAGCTGCAGTAGTTTGACTCGATATCCACTCCCTCTGGAATCGCACCTGAGGACCAGTGAGGAGGGCTGAGGAGACAACAGTGCGAAAACAAAGATTGAAGCTACTGGCTCCGAAATTAAGTACTTTGTGAAGTGCAGTCATTGTTGTAATGTGGGAAACGTGGCAGCCAATTTGCGCACAGCAAGCTCCCACAAACAGCAATGTGATAATGACCAGCTTTTCTGCTTTAGGTCTTGATTTAGGGATAAAAATTGGTCCCAGGACATAACTCCCCTGCTCTTCTTCAAATTGTGCCGTGGGATCTTTTACATCCACCTGAAAGAGCAGACGGGGCCTCGGTTTAACGTCTCATCCGTCAGTACTGCCCCTCCGACAGTGCAGCGCTCCCTCCGTACTGCCCCTCCGACAGCGCAGCACTCCCTCATACTGCCCCTCTGACAGTGTGGCGCTCCCTCATACTGCCCCTCCGACAGTGCGGCGCTCCCTCAGTACTGCCCCTCCGACAGTGTGGCGCTCCCTCAGTACTGCCCCTTCGACAGTGCAGTGTTCCCTCAGTACTGCCCCTCCGACAGTGCGGCGCTCCCTCAGTACTGCCCCTCCGACAGTGCAGCGCTCCCTCAGTACTGCCCCTCCGACAGTGCAGCGCTCCCTCAGTACCGCCCCTCCGACAGTGCAGCGCTCCCTCAGTACTGCCCCTCCGACAGTGCAGCGCTCCCTCAGTACCGCCCCTCCGACAGTGCAGCGCTCCCTCATACTGCCCCTCCGACAGTGCGGCGCTCCCTCAGTACTGCCCCTCCGACAGTGTGGCGCTCCCTCAGTACTGCCCCTTCGACAGTGCAGTGTTCCCTCAGTACTGCCCCTCCGACAGTGTGGCGCTCCCTCATACTGCCCCTCCGACAGTGTGGCGCTCCCTCAGTACTGCCCCTTCGACAGTGCAGTGTTCCCTCAGTACTGCCCCTCCGACAGTGCAGCGCTCCCTCAGTACTGCCCTTCCGACAGTGCGGCACTCCCTCAGTACTACACTGGAGTGTCAGCCTAGATTTATGTGCTCAAGTCTCTGGAGTGGGGACTTGAACCCATAACCTTCTGACTCAGAGGCGAGCGTGCTACCCACTGAGCCACGGCTGACACTAGAATCATAGAAATTTACGGCACAGAAGGAGGCCATTCGACCCATCGTGTCTGTGCCAGGAGGCAAGAACACAAATCCTTTAACAGCTGTAATAGTCAGTATTCAGAAATACCTGGTAGTTCTTGGATTAAAAATAGCAAGCTGACTATGAAATGGGCACTTGATCAGGATAATGGCTGGATTAGACAGTGCATGACACTAACTGAAACCGCCCACCCGACACTTTATATTTAAAAAAAATATTGTCTTTGTGTTCATCAAGGTCAGGAATCTTCATGCTGGTGAATGGAACCTCTGACAGTGTCAAGTATTCCCAGGTCAAATGTAAGGCTTGAAACTAGGATCGAGCGACTTAAGCACTGGGGACACAAAGCAGGGCAAGGATGAGGTTAAACTTCTTTCTTATCCGAAACTCCTTCAGTGCACATCATTTGAGGATTATCAGAGTTTAGTACGTGTGAATGCTCATTGAAACAAGATGATCCCCGGGCAGCTGACAGCGTCACGCTGAGCAGAGACCTGGGATGAATAATGCCGGGCGCGAGATTCGATAGGCAGCTTCACAAACTTGGTTTGGGAAGAGGAATTTTGTCGGGACTTGTCCTCCGGAGATTCGATGGGTTGGGCAGAGTCCGTGAGAGAGCAGATTGCGGATTAATGGGAGAAATTGGAAACAGGTGTTGATTACTGGGGTGATCTCTCCCAACTGCAGGCAAGGACACTCAGCAACATGAAGGCCAGAGAGTGCTGAGGGGAATCAATCAGCGCCCACACTGTCTGCTCACTGCTGGGCTCAACAACAACTTGCATTTATACAGCGCCTTTAACACAGTCAAACATCCCAGGGTGCTTCACAGGAGCGTAAATCAAACAAACTTTGACAACGAGCCTCATAAAGAGATATGAGGATAGGCGACCTAAAGCTTGGTCAAAGCTTTTAAGTGTTATTCTCGTGAGTGAGCATCCCATCATATTCACTGCAGAATATTGATTCCCATTGATCTTACAAGGTTTTTAGGGAACGACTTAAAGGAGGAGAGAGAGGCGGAGAGGTTTAGGGAGGTAATTCCAGAGCTCGGGGCCCAGGTGGCTGAAGGCACGGCCGCCAATGGTGGAGCGATGGAAATCACCTCAGTTGGAGGTTGTTCCTCGCGGAATAATTTAGGGAAAAGAAATCCGGCAAGGAAAGATGCGATGTAAATTGGAACAGAGCGAGAAAGGGTGGGGAACTGGGACAATAGATTAAGAGATGCCAAGGAGAGAAAAATGGCGGAGCAGGCCCGAGAGGCCAAATGGCCGACTCCTGCTTCGATGTTTCTAGATCACTGTTAGATAAAAAAATACAGTGGAGAAAATACCCGCCCCAAAAAATATAGTGTTTGAGTTATCTGTGTTCAGACAGCAGGGAGGGAGCCTGATTTATCCGTGCTGACTCCAGCGAGAGTATTTGGACGGATATCTGATCGTTATCTCCTGTCTAAAGATAAGGGGTAAGCCATTTAGGACTGCGATGAGGAGGAATTTCTTCACCCAGAGAGTGGTGAACCTGTGGAATTCTCTACCACAGAAGGCAGTGGAGGCCAATTCATTAAATATATTCAAGAAGGAGTTAGATATATTTCTTAAGGCTAAAGGGATTAAGGGATATGGGAGAAAGCAGGGACAGGGTACTGGATTTGGATGATCAGCCATGATCTCATTGAATGGCGGAGCAGGCTCGAGGGGCCGAATGGCCGACTCCTGCTCCTATCTTCTATGTTTCTATGTCATGTCCTAAAACACAATCGGTCCAAAAGGGGGAAGGTCAGGTGTCCAGATGCTGCACGAATGGGTTTGGTTCTGAGTGCCCGAGATGGCATAATGGAAAGTAACAGTCTGATGAGGCTTGTCTCTGACCACTCAGCCTGACTGGGGCCAACTGCAACTGTTGTAATTATCTGAAGGGTTGATTGTGCTGCAGTTCACAATGAATAAAAGCTCTCGGAGCCCAGTGAACTTAAGTGTGTTTATCAAAAATCCTGTGCTTCAATACATACTCTTGCTGTGCTCTGTGAACTAAATGGAATTTTCAAGTTTTGTATTGCTTTTAAAAGTGGTGTTTTGGAAGAACGCCGGGCTCGGGTCAGTTCACAGTGTAGATGACAAAACCTGGCTGATTCCCAACGTAGCAAAACGTCCCAAGGTGCTTCACAGGAGCGATTATTAAACACAATTTGACCCCGAGCCACATAAGGAGATATGAGGGACAGGTGACCAAAAGCTTGGTCGAAGAGGTGGGTTTTAAGGAGCGTCTTAAAGGAGGAAAGAGAGGCGGAGAGATTTAGGGAGGGAATTCCAGAGCTTGGGGTCCAGGCAGCTGAAGGCACGGCCGCCAATGGTGGAGCGATGGAAATCGGGGATGGGCAAGAGTTCAGAATTGGAGGAGAGCAGATATCTCGGAAAATAGTTTTAAGGTAAAAGGGAGACTTTCATCCCCTCCCCCCTTTCCCAGCCCCTGCACTTGCTTAAAAATCTGTTCCATTTCCTGCTTTTTGCCAGTTCTGACGAAAGGTCATCGACCTGAAACGTTAACTCTGTTTCTCTCTTCACCTGCTGCCTGACCTGCTGAGTATCTCCAGCATTTTCTGTTTTTATTTCAGACGTCTTCATGGCACTGTTTCAATGGAAAGGTGATTTTAGGATGGGATTGGGGCCCTGCTCTTTTGACTGCCTCCTTTGGGTCAACTTTGCTTTAGAGAGTTGCATCATCTGTGTGTGTCTGCAGATTCATCAGGTGATGGTGGTGGGTGTACGACAGAAAGAATTTGTATTTGTGGAACACCTCATCACGTCTTCAGGGTATTGCAAAGGACTTCACAGCCAACGAAGCACCCAGGGAGTGCAGTCAGTCTTGTTATGTCAGCAAGCATGGCAGCCGATTGTTTCACAACAGGCTCCCACGAGCAGCAGTGAGATACGTGACCAGTTCAGGTGTTTGTGGTGGAGTTGGTCGAGGGAGGAATGTTGGCCAGGATGTCGGGCCATCCACCAGGAGTCTCCCGAAATGGGCCACGGATTTCCCGGGCACTGCTGCTAGCAGCCCCGGGAGAACCTCAACCATTCTCACTACAGTAATCGCCACCCCTCCTCCGCTCCCTGACCTCACCCCCACTGCAGCAGAGAGCGCGCCCCCAATGTAGGGGCGACTGGAAACGGGAGCGACTGATGGAGAAACAGCCCGGAGTCTGGCGGAGTGGGAAAGAGAGATGGAGGGGTGAGAGGTGCGGGACTGGGTTGGAAAAGGGTGAATAGGGATTAGAGGGTTGCTGATTGGGGCTCAGGGAGGGAGAGTGGGTGACCAGGGGTCCTACTGGGCATGTCCAGGGCGTGGGGCTTGGGGTGGGGGGTAGAGAGAGAGACAGCAGACTAGGAGTTGGGAGAGGGGGAGACTGTGGAATACGGGTTGGGAGATTGGGGCTTGGGTGAGGGAGAGAGGGACACTGGGGAATGGGGCTTGGGTAGGGGAGGGAGGGAGGCTGGGGAATGGTGGTTGGGAGATTGGGGCGAGGGAGACTGGGGAATGGAGTGGGCGTGGCGACCAGCACTTCCCACAGATCCAGGAGCAGCAGCAAGCTGGTGAGTGTAGGCACCGAGAGAGAAGCAGCTAGTAAAGGGCTGGGTGGACCCTGGGGACCTTACTGTGGGCGAATAGAGAAAGATTGTGTCCGCTGGTGGGCTGGGGATGGAGACCGAGGATTCTCACTGGAAGAACCGAGGAGGAAGTCAGAAGGAAGGTTTGTGAACTGAAGGCTATCAGACCATGGGGTGCTTCACCACAAGAGGCTATCGAGGCAGACACTAGGGGGGAAAATTGAGTCGCGCCCCCTTTGGGGCACTAACTTCGCTACTTTTAGCGCCCCGAAAAAATTAGCGCCCCCCGCGGCCGGAATTGAATGGTAGCACCCCAAGAGGGAAGCAGGATTCTACTGGAAGCATCCCGCCTCCCTCTTGGGGCGCTGCGAGGGAATATCGCGGCGCTACGGCACATCTTGCGCGGTACTGCAGGCCTTCCTCCCCTTCTTAAAGGGCAGGGGCCTTGCGCAGCGCGACCCGGGGCCCAGCTGGGTCACCAGGGATCGGAGTGTCGGCAAAAGAGCCCGGCCCTCAAGAGAAGAGCCGGGCTCACGGAGCGCAGCCGGCACTCCGCGGGGGGTCTGCAGAGGAGGCCAGGGACGGCAGAGGGGGCAGGTGCTGGCATCTCGCCTTTAATTAGCCCCGCCCCGGCCGCAGGTAGGCCCCCCTGACCCCGTCGGACATTGCGTCCGGCAGTAAGACCGGGGGCGCTGCCGAAGATCGCGGCCGGGGCGCGAGCGGGACGCTGCGCGCGGCGATGACATCATCGCCGGCGGCACAGCGCCGCAGGGCGCTAAAGGTTACCGCCGCTGCTAACCTACCGCTGATTTTCGCGGGAGGCGTTGGCGGCGCCGTGCCCGGGCGCTGGTTGCTGTGCGCCCTCTTAGGGCACTAACGGGAGGCACAAAGCAACCGCATTTTCCCCCCATGAACTTTCTGTAAAAGGACTGGGGGAGGTATTTGAAAAGAAGGAATATAAAAGGATTGGGGTGAAAATGGGGTTACAGGAGAGCGAGCCAGCACCAGGGGCGAATGACCTGTGCTGTAATTCTGATCATTGAATGGAACCTCTCCTTTATTGAGTCCGAGTTCAGGGAGTGGTTTAGAAATGTTGGTGCTGAGCTGAGTTTAGGACAATGTGCCCGTGCGAAGGGCCCCAAACAGCGAGCCCGCTGCACCTTTGCGCGATCTCTCGGGTTGGTTCAGGTCGGTTTTGACATGTGAATTGCCCAACTGCAGATCAGCTCTGACTGAGGCTCCCGGTTGTCACCTTCACATGGAACCAGAATCCAAGGGGATAGGGAGGAAGATGGAGCCTGTTAAAGTGGGGATCCTGACCGCACCTTGTGCAGAGCGGGCGGACTCTGGCTCTAGTTACAGGTGAATATCAGCGAGTTACAGGATTAATACCAGTTACAGGTAGGATAACCGGGTGCTGCATCTATTACTACCAGTTACATATATCAGTGAGTGTTACTGTTGGCTATCAGGGGGATCTGACCGGTATTATTATTAGTTATCGGTGAAATTTCAGTGAGTTACCGATAGTTACTGGTGGAACCAAAGTTCCTCCCACACCTGGTTTCTCCCTCCACAAATCACTCCCCCACCCTCGGTTTCCCTTGTCCTATTGTTCACGGGCGGCCTCCTGGTTCTCTGAACTTCTCACACAATAGACGCCGGCAAGAAAACACGAACAAAGATACTCAACTACAGGGGGCCCGACCTTTATAACGTAAAATGCAGCAATGTTCATAGACGTCACGTGGTCAAGCCTCCAGGAATATCTCCAAACACAGGAGACAACCCTAAGGGAAGCAGGAACAGGGGCGCCCACAATATATCACCTTGGACAGTGCGGCACTCCCTCAGCCTGGCGCGTCAGCCTAGATTATGTGCTCAAGTCCCGGAGTGGGACACAAGCTCACAACCTTCTGACCAAGAGGCGACAGTCCTGCCAACTCCACGAAGCTGACTCCAATGATACTCCAGTTTGAGGAGTCTGTGTTCCACGTTTATGTGGAATGTGAGAGGTTGCAGCCCCTTTTCCATTATTTGAAGGGGCTGCGCCTCAATTTTTGGCTGCTCTTCAGTCCCACGCCCCTGATCTTTGGTCACACGGTGCGGTGGGAGGGGGTAGGGGGGGATGAGCGGGCAGGTCAGGGGACCGCCTGATGGGACTGCTCCTGGGCCTGGCCAAAGTGGCCACCAGGCAGCGGGCGGTCGAGGGGGGGTTGTGCCTGCCTCTTCCGCGGCCATGTTCGTGCCCGTGTGGCCCTGGAGATGGAGCACGCGGTGTCCGCTGGCACGCTCGAGGCTCTCCGCAATCGGTGGGCACCGTAGGGACTGGAGTGCATCATCACCCCATGGAACCTAAGAAATAGGAGCAGGAGTCGGCCATTCGGCCCCTCCAGCCTGCCCCGCCATTCAATAAGATCATGGCTGATCTGATCTGATCTTGGCCTCAACTCCACTTCCCCGCCCGCTCCCCATAACCCTCGACTCCCTCACCTTTCAAAAATCTGTCAATCTCCACCTTAAATGTATTCAATGACCCAGCCTCCGCAGCTCTCCGGGGAAGAGAATTCCAAAGATTCACGACCCTCTGAGAGAAGAAACTCCTCCTCATCTCAGTTTAAAAATGTTTTTAATTTAAGTTGTTAAGTTTCTTTTAATGTTTTAAGTTACAGTTTATTTATTAGCACAAAAGAGTGCACCCGTTTGAGGATGGGAATTTGGAGATAGTCCCTTCACACCAGGCAATGCTGCAGCCACGGTGCAATTAAGCAACTAGTTAGAACCAGACTGGAGTCACTGAGTCAGTCTGCAAGAGGGAGTTTGTGAGGTTGTGGTGAGAGGCTGAATGCTGCTGAAAGTAAAGTTGGTTTTTGATCAAAATAAACCCATTTCCTTTATCAATTCATCGTAAATTATTGAGAAATTGAACAACAATATATTGGGAACTCAAAGGTCACCCCAACACCCCCAGATTTAGGAGTGAAGCTTCCACTGACGAGGAGTGATCTCTGCATTTCTCAGGTAACATCAAACAAAAATGTACTGTCCAAGATTGCAAAGTCAAGTCAGGTCGATCAAGAACATTCAGTTCGGAAATAGGACTGGAATCCCCGGGGAGTCCAGTTTGATTGCTGAGTTTGGACGCGTTTTTTTCGGACTTTGGGTCTTTGTGGGTTCAAGTTGCCCATCGAAGGGATGCTTTACTCAAGTGAAGGGGCCGAATGAGCCGCCGCTCTCCTCCCTCCAAGAGCACCTTGCTGTTTGCTCCAGTCCACGGCAGCCCAGGTTACAACCCAGGTGTTCTCAATACCCAAGACGTTTCTAGCCCCATTTGGTCTCCAATGCTGGCCTTCACCGCCTCTCCATGCTCTCGCCATTTCAGGTAATGCATGCTAAGTAGTCCTTTTCTTTTAAGTGATGTTTCGTGTCATATTATTGTAGAACAGGTGCACTGACTGCTTACTGAAACAGCACAACATTGGGCCAAAACTGTTTTAGAGTTGATTCAGCTGATGGATAAGAACACCACTTGATAGCTTCTGGAGCATTGCGATTGCTATCTTGGCTGCCATTTAACTACTTGTACATGATTTGGGATAATCTATTCTAGAATAACACAGCTGGTGTGTATGACAATCATTGAATCATAGAAAGGTTACAGCACAGAAGGAGGCCATTTGGCCCGTTGAGCCCGTGCCGGCTCTCTGCAAGAACACTTCAGCTAGTCCCACTCCTCCGCCCTTTCCCCGGAGCCCTGCAAAAAATGTTCCTTCAGGTACTTGACCAATTCCCTTTTGAAAGCCGTGATTGAATCTGCCTCCACCACCCTCTCGGGCAGTGCATTCCAGATCCTAACCACTCGCTGCGTAAAAAAGTTTTTCCTCATGTCGCCTTTGGTTCTTCTGCCAATCACCTTAAATCTGTGTCCTCTGGTTCTCGGCCCTTCCGCCAATGGGAACAGTTTCTCTCTATCTACTCTGTCCAGATCCCTCATGATTTTGAACAAATCTCCTCTCAACCTTCTCTGCTCTAAGGCAAACAACCCCAGCTTCTCCAGTCTATCCACGTAACTGAAGTCCCTCATCCCTGGAACCATTCTTGTAAATCTTTTCTGCTCCCTCTCTAAGGCCTTCACATCCTTCCTAAAGTGCGGTGCCCAGAATTGAACACAATACTCCAGTTGAGGCCGAACCAGTGTTTTATAAAGGTTCATCATAACTTCCTTGCTTTTGTACTCTATACCTCTATTCATGAAGCCCAGGATCCCGTAAGCTTTTTAACTGCTTTCTCAACCTGCCCTGCCACCTTCAACAATTTGTGCACACATAACCCCAGGTCTCTCTGTTCATGCACCCACTTTAGGATTGTACCCTTTAGTTTATATTGCCTCTGCTCGTTCTTCCTACCAAAATGCATCACAATGCTGTCATGCTCAGGAGTAGTAAGTGCTGGATTAACTCTTTCCACTGGCAGCAGGGTCAGTAACCAGAAGTCACAGATTTAAGATAATTGGCAAAAAAGCCAGGGGGGGAAGCTGAGAATTTTTTTTTACACTGAGTTGTGATCTGGAATACGCTGCCTGAAGGAGCGGTGGAAGTGGATACAGTAATGATTTTCAAAAGGGAATTGGGTAAATACTTAAAGGAACAATTAGCAGGGCTCTGGGGAAAGAGCAGGAGGGAGTGGGACTAATTGGGGAGCTCGAGCAAAGAGCCGGCACAGGCACGATGGGCCGAATGGCCGCCTTGTGTGCTGTGTGAGTCTATAATTACATTGCAGTCTTCAACACACTCCCCAAGCTATGTTTTATTCATACTCTTTACAGCTTGCGTTAGCTGTGTTATTTCCATTTGTTAGCTTTCATATTGAAGCTTTAATATTTGCGTGGTTCACTTACTGCTTCTGATTTTTCTTAATCAGGATCATAACTATGGCCACTGACCTGGAGTTTCTCACCAGGGACGGCCGTAATCGCACAAACCAATCACGTGGCTTTAAAGATTTCAGAATTTGGGGCATAAGCGAGTTACCGTGTAACATTCCATAAACTTGAGGTCATCCAAATCTCTGCTGCCCCCTGTCCTGACTCACACCGAGTCCCGTTCACCCAAAACCCCCTGGGCTCGCTCACCTACACTGGCTCCCGGTCCAGCAACGCCTCGATTTCAAAATTCTCATCCTTGATTTCAAATCCCTCCAAGTCCCTCGCCCCCTCCCTATCTCTGTCACCTCCTCCAGCCCCCTACAACTCTCCCTATCTCTGTAACCTCCTCCAGCCCTACAACCCTCCCTATCTCTGTAACCTCCTCCAGCCCTACAACCCTCCCTATCTCTGTAACCTCCTCCAGCCCCACAACCCTCACTATCTCTGTAACCTCCTCCGGCCCTACACCCCTCCCTATCTCTGTAACCTCCTCCAGCCCTACAACCCTCCCTATCTCTGTAACCTCCTCCAGCCCCACAACCCTCCCTATCTCTGTAACCTCCTCCAGCCCTACACCCCTCCCTATCTCTGTAACCTCCTCCAGCCCTACACCCCTCCCTATCTCTGTAACCTCCTCCAGCCCTACAACCCTCCCTATCTCTGTAACCTCCTCCAGCCCCACAACCCTCCCTATCTCTGTAACCCCCTCCAGCCCCACAATCCTCCCTATCTCTGTAACCTCCTCCAGCCCTACACCCCTCCCTATCTCTGTAACCTCCTCCAGCCCTACAACCCTCCCTATCTCTGTAACCTCCTCCAGCCCCACAACCCTCCCTATCTCTGTAACCTCCTCCAGCCCGACACCCCTCCCTGTCTCTGCAACCTCCTCCAGCCCTACACCCCTCCCTATCTCTGTAACCTCCTCCAGCCCTACAACCCTCCCTATCTCTGTAACCTCCTCCA
Source organism: Somniosus microcephalus (assembly GCF_052327205.1). Taxonomy (NCBI): domain Eukaryota; kingdom Metazoa; phylum Chordata; class Chondrichthyes; order Squaliformes; family Somniosidae; genus Somniosus; species Somniosus microcephalus. The sequence continues at coordinate 27,602 of NW_028226144.1, read as the reverse complement.
GCCCTACACCCCTCCCTATCTCTGTAACCTCCTCCAGCCCGACACCCCTCCCTGTCTCTGCAACCTCCTCCAGCCCTACACCCCTCCCTATCTCTGTATCCTCCTCCAGCCCTACACCCCTCCCTATCTCTGTATCCTCCTCCAGCCCTACACCCCTCCCTATCTCTGTAACCTCCTCCAGCCCCCACAACCCCCCGAGAACTCCGTGCTCCTCCAATTCTTTAATTCTTAAATCGCTCCACCATTGGCGGCCGTGCCTTCAGCTGCCTGGGCCCTAAGCTCTGGAATTCCCTCCCTAAACCTCTCCGCCTCTCTCCCCTCCTTTAAGACGCTCCTTAAAACCTACCTCTTTGACCCAGCTTTTGACCACCTGTCCTAATATCTCCTTATGTGGCTCGGTGTCAAATTGTGTTTGATAATCGCTCCTGTGAAGCGCCTTGGGACGTTTTACTACGTTAAAGGCGCTATATAAATACAGGTTGTTGTTGTAACTGCAATACGCCCAAGTCTCCTCGATGATTCACATCTGTCCAGCAAACCCACCGCCTGAACTAACCTCCAACCATAAAGCTGGCCACGCCTCCCCAACCCTTGAACCCAAGTATCCTCCAATTGCGCAGCAGGAAACTAAGCTTATTTTTCTGGTCTTGCTTATTGACTTTTTTTTTAACTTTATCCTCACTGTATTTTCTGCTTGTTTTCAATGCATTTTTTATAAGTCGCGTTAATAATTGAAAAGCTTCGCCGACTGCAGGTGTTTAAACAACCCGAGCCTGATGGGCATGAATGAAGGTTCAATGAGTTGAAAGTTTTCAGACTCGGAGAAGCGAGATCCTGGAGTGGACCTGTCTCTTCCCCTGGGCCCCGATTGTTTACGCTGATTTATACCATTTGAGTTGGGGCGTATTCTAACGAGGTATAATATCATGGATAATAAATGCAGCCTTTCCAGTGATGCTCACCTCCCATGAAAATATAATGGAAAGAAAGACTTGCATTTCTATAGCGCCTTTCACGACCTCAGGACGTCCCAAAGCGCTTTACAGCCAATGAAGTACTTTTTGAAGTGTAGTCACTGTTGTAATGTAGGAAACGCGGCAGCCAGCTTGGGCACAGCAAGCTCCCACAAACAGCAATGTGATAATTACCAGATCATCTGTTTTAATGATGTTGGTTGAGGGATAAATATTAGCTGTGAAAAATATAAATATTTCACAATCGGCATCAAACACAGCTTTGGATTCTAAAAACTATCCAGGAGAGGGTTGCACTGGTACTGGTTAATGGCCTTGCTGGTTCAATGGATAGGGCTAAAAAAAAAAAACTAGGCTGGCACTCCAGTGCAGTACTGAGGGAGCGCCGCACTATCAGAGCAGCAGTACTGAGGGAGCGCCGCACTGTCAGAGTGGCAGTACTGAGGAAGCACCACACTGCCGGAGGGGCAGTACTGAGGAAGCGCCACACTGCCGGAGGGGCAGTACTGAGGGAGCGCCGCACTATCAGAGCGGCAGTACTGAGGAAGCGCCACACTGCCGGAGGGGCAGTACTGAGGGAGCGCCGCACTGCCGGAGGGGCAGTACTGATGGAGTGCTACACTGTTGGAGGGGCAGTACTGAGGGAGTGCTGCACTGTCGGGGGGCAGTACTGAGGGAGCGCCGCACTGTCTGAGGGGCAGTACTGAGGGAGCACTGCACTGTCGGAGGATCAGTACGGAGGGAGCGCTGCAGTCGGAGGGTCAGTACTGAGGGAGCGCTGCACTGTCGGAGGGGCAGTACTGAGGGAGCGCCGCACTGTCGGGGGGCAGTACTGAGGGAGCGCCGCACTGTCGGAGGGGCAGTACTGAGGGCGCACTGCACTGTCGGAGGGGCAGTACTGAGGGAGCGCCGCACTGTCGGGGGGCAGTACTGAGGGAGCGCTGCTGTCGGAGGGGCAGTACTGAGGGAGCGCCGCACTGTCGGGGGGCAGTACTGAGGGAGCGCCGCACTGTCGGAGGGGCAGTACTGAGGGTGCGCTGCACTGTCGGGGGGCAGTACTGAGGGAGCGCCGCACTGTCTGAGGGGCAGTACTGAGGGAGCGCTGCAGTCGGAGGGTCAGTACTGAGGGAGCGCTGCACTGTCGGGGGGCAGTACTGAGGGAGCGCTGCAGTCGGAGGGTCAGTACTGAGGGAGCGCCGCACTGTCGGGGGGCAGTACTGAGGGAGCGCCACACTGTCGGAGGGGCAGTACTGAGGGTGCGCTGCACTGTCGGAGGGGCAGTACTGAGGGAGCGCCGCACTGTCGGGGGGCAGTACTGAGGGAGCGCTGCAGTCGGAGGGTCAGTACTGAGGGAGTGCTGCACTGTCGGAGGTGCTGTCTTTCGGATGAGCTGTTAAGCCAAGGCCCCGCCTGCTCTCTCAGGTGGACGTAAAAGATCCCAAGGCACTATTTCGAAGAGGAGCAGGTGTCCTGGGGCCAATATTTATCCCTCAACCAACATAACAAAAACAAATGATCTGGCCATTAGCAGATTGCTGTTTGTGGGAGCTTACTGTGCGCAAATTGGCTGCCACCTTTCCCTAAATTACAACAGTGACTACACTTCAAAAAGTACTTCATTGGCTGTAACACACTTTGAGATGTCCGGTGGTCGTGAAAGGTGCTGTAGAAATGTGAGTCTTTCTTCAAGTCTTGAGTAAGTGTGGGCTGAAAATACAACAGCAATGCAAAAGCAGGACCTCAGAACCGTACACAGCTGCCTGGTCGATCTATAAACAGCTGTGAACCTTTGTAACACAATACAAAAAGAAAATACTGCAGGTGCTGGAAATCTGAAATAAAAGCAGAAAATGCTGGAGACACTCAGCAGGTCAGGCAGCATCTGTGAAGAGAGAAACAGAGTTAACGTTTCAGGTCAATGACCTTTCGTCAGAACTGGAAAAAAGCAGGAAATGGATCAGATTTTGAAGCAAGTTTAGGGGCTGGGAAAGGGGGGAGGGGATGAAAGAACAAAAGGGAAGGTCTGTGATAGGATGGAAGGTGGAAGAGATTAAGAGACATGAAGAGATATTCAAGGCGAGAGGAGATGGTAATGGGACAGGTTAAGAAACAAAGGATGGCTCGAGATGGAGTGTGAATTGCGCTGGCAGAGTGAAAGACAGCTGCCGTGTGGGGGAGAAGAACAGACACAAACAGAAAGTGTGGACAAAAAATATATATATGATAGGGGCCGAGGTTATGATCTGAAGTTGTTGTACGCTATGTTGAGTCCAGAAGGCTGTAAAGTGCCTAATCGAAAGATGAGGTGCTGTTCCTCGAGCTTACGCTGAGCTTCAGTGGAACAATGCAGGAGGCCGAGGACGGTGAGGTCGGAGTGGGAGTGGAGCGGAGAATTAAAGTGACAGGCGACAGTGTAACACAATGCCGGTTCTGCTGCAGGCTGGGACTGACTGGCGTGGGCACTGATGCTGCAGTCCGTGCCTCCTCAATCGAGGAACCCTCCCACCTATTTCCCCCTGCTGTTGACGATCTTCACTCTGCCGCGATGAGTTGAGAGGGTGCCATCCAAACTGTGTCTCCGGGACATAAAACCGGACCACATTTCTGCTGGATCAACCGTTCCGCGCAGACTGTGTGAACCTGAAGCGGGCGGATTTATCAAAGGTTGGGGACTGTGGTCCGAAGGCGTACCGTATTCTGGAATATTTTGGTGCAGGAAGGTTCAGCCTCTCCTGCCTGGGTCTGTTGGCTGCCATTTCTTTAATCCCTATTTCTCTGCCCTTTTCCTGTATCGTTTTACATTCTTCCCTTTTCAAATACTGATCCGATTCACATTTAAATAGGCTCTGCCTCAACAACCGCTTGTGGTAAAACTTGGCTGGAAATTCGTCTCGGGCCCAGGCGTAAGACGGGCGGCGTCTGCGCTGTAACATACAATGCAATTACCAGGAATTTCGCAATATCCGGTCGCGCCTTGCAAAGTGGAGAAGGACCTAAAACACTTGACATTTCCCAGTTCGCCTATGGTGCTTTCACACTTATGAGAATGGAATCGAAATGATGCTGGCAGAAGCAGCATCGCACCTCGAGCATTTCACTGGACGTCAGAGTTTCAAGCTCACATTAGCATTGCCTCCAGGATCGAGCTTATACATTCACAAACATTTTTTATACACACATTATTGGCAGCTATATGAAGCTGAGTGCACAATGGAAAAGCTTTACTTAATAATGACTGTGTTTTGCCTGTCAACCCTTGTCCCCAGTGCGATAGAAATTGTAAATCTGTTGCACGGTGAGTGAAAGGTAATCCATCAAATGTAAAACTGCCCCTGGGAATGGCGGACTAGGGAACTATTAACATTCTAATTGATCTTCTTTGCTTCCGAGCCACCAGCGCAGAGGGCTCGCAACCGATCCTCGAGGAAACTTTAACCGATCTTACAAAATCTAAGTCCGATCATCCGTGCCTTCCTGACTTTAAATAGGATTCATGGTTCCCTTTGTTTGCCCTGCGATCATTTCACCTCGGTCTGAAGATGGGCTCACCCCTGGTGATGCCAACCTGAGGCGGGGATCTTTGCTTTGGCCAGTGAGGCGTGGGGTCTTTTCAGTGATGGGCTTTTTCATAGAACCATAGAAAGTTACAGCACGGAAGGAGGCCATTTCGACCCGTCGTGTCCGCGCCGGCCAACAAAGAGCTATCCGGCCTAATCCCACTTCCCAGCTCTTGGTCCGTAGCCCTGCAGGTTAGAGCATCCCAAGTGCACATCCAATTACTTTTTAAATGTGGTTAGTGTTCCTGCCTCTACCACACTTTCAGGCAGTGAGTTCCAGACCCCCACCACCCTCTGGGTGAAGAAATTTCCCCTCAAATCCCCTCTAAACCTTCCACCAATTACTTTATATCTGTGCCCCCTGGTTTTTGACCCCTCTGCTCAGGGAAATAGGTCCTTTCTATCCACTTTATCTAGGCCCCTCATAATTTTATACACCTCAATAAGGTCTCCCCTCAGCCTCCTCTGTTCCAAGGAAAACAGACCCAGCCTATCCAGTCTTTCCTCATAGCTAAGATTCTCTACTCCCAGCAACACCCTTGTAAATCTCCTCTGTACCCTCTCTAGTGTAATCACATCTTTCCTGTGTTGGCGAGCTGTAGCGTCTTGGTTCACTTGAGGCGACAGTAGAGGAGGGGGCTTAAGCTTCGCTTCGCCACCAAGCTCGTCACATTTGTTAACATTTTCGGAAATGAAGTCAATGAGGCAGTTGCTAAAGTTAAGTATCGCAAAAATATTGGTTTGGAGTTCAACAGATTTTGGTACCAAACCATTCGCTCAGTGGGCAGCGCCCTCGCCTCTGAGTCTGAAGGTTGTGGGTTCAAGTCCCCACTCCAGAGACTTGAGCACACAATCCAGGTTCACACTCCAGCGCAGTGCTGAGGGAGTGCCGCACTGTCGGAGGTGGCGTCTTTCAGATGAGACGTTAACCTGAGGCCCCGTCTGCTCTCTCAGGTAGACGTAAAAGATCCCACGGCCACTATTTCGAAGAAGAGCAGGGGGAGTTCTCCCCGGTGTCCTGGCCAATGTTTATCCCTCAATCAACATCACTAAAAACAGATGATCTGGTCATTATTTCATTGCTGTTTGTGGGAGCTTGCTGTGCGCAAATTGGCTGTCGCATTTCCTACATTACAACAGTGACTGCACTTCAAAAAGTACTTCATTGGCTGTAAAGCTCACTGTTGGAGAGATTGGGCTCCTTTGTGCCTCCCGTTAGTGTCCCCGGGGGGAGCAAATGGCTTTGCGACCGGGCGCGGCGCTGACATCGACTCCCACCATATTTGGCAGGGGTTTTGCAGCGGCGCTACAGCGTTACGCCCTGATCTCCTTCGCTCAGAGATCGTGACGGTAGCGCCCCGGACCCGAAATTGACTTCCGCCCCATGCAGCTGTGCTGATCGAAAACACCGACAGCTGCAGGAGGCGCGCTTCGGGCGGGCAGCCGCTTCAGGGGCGACGATTAAAGGCGAGGTGGCCGAGGTAAGTAAAAAAATCTTAGCATTCTTATTGCGTTTTTTGCCGCGGGTTCCTGCCCGCTCGCGTGGGATCGCGGTTGCCCTGGTGATCCAGATCGGGACTTTTTCTACTGCAGAGCTTGCGGCGATGGCCCTTCCCTTTAAGGGAGGGGAGGAGCCTTTGAACGTGGCGGCCCCGCCCGGCCCAGTGTCTCCGCCCCGTCTGCTGCCGATTGTGCTCCAAGTGGAACGCTTGATTTAATGCTTCACTTCCTTCCTGGAGCGCAAAACTGAATCTTTTAAGAGTTTAGAAACATTAGCACCTGGTGCTAATTCTCTCAACTATTAAAGTTTTAGCCTTTCAGACGGGGCGGTACCGAATTTCTCCCCCCATTGTCTCTCGTGGACGTCCGGTGGAAGTAAAAGATCCCACGGCACTGTTTCAATGAAGCGATGGGGAGTTTTCCCCGGTGGCCTGACCTATGTCTGTTCCTCAACCAGCATCACTAAATTATCACCTTGCTGTTTATGGGACCTTGCTGTGCGCAAATTGGTTTCCTACATTGCATAGAAACATAGACGATAGGAGCAGGGTTAGGCCATTCGGCCCTCGAGCCTGTTCCTCCATTCAATGGCTGGTCATCCAAACTCAGTACCCTGTCCCTGCCTTCTCCCCATATCCCTTGATCCCTTTAGCCTCAAGAAATATATCTAACTCCTTCTTGAATATATTTAATGAATTGACCTCAACTGCCTTTTGTGGTAGAGAATTCCACAGGTTCACCACTCTCTGGGTGAAGACATTCCTCCTCATCTCTGTCCTAAATGGCTTACCCCTTATCCTTAGACTGTGACCCATGGTTCTGGACTCCCCCGCCATCGGGAACATCCTTCCTGCATCTAGTCTGTAGTCCTGTTAGAATTTTAGGTTTCAATGTGACCCCCTCTCATTCTTCTAAACTCCAGCGAGTATAACCCAATCGACCCAATCTCTCCTCATACATCATTCCTGCCATCCCAGGTATCAGTCTGGTGAATCTTCACTGCACTTCCTCCTTGGTAACATAGAAACATAGAAGATAGGAGCAGGAGTAGGCCATTCGGCCCATCGAGCCTGCTCCGCCATTCAATGAGATCATGACTGATCATCAAAATTCAGTACCCGGTCCCTGCCTTCTCCCCATATCCCTTGATCCCTTTAGCCTTAAGAAATATATCCAACTCCTTCTTGAATATATTTAATGAACTGGCCTCCAACGCCCTCTGTGGCAGATAATTCCACAGGTTCACCACTCTCTGGGTTAAGAAATTTCTCCTCATTTCAGTCCTAAATGGCTTACCCCTTATCCTTAGACTATGACCCCTGATTCTGGACTCCCCGGCCATCAGAAACATCCTTCCTGCATCTAGTCTGTCCAGGCCTGACAGAATTTTATAGGTTTCGATGAGATCCCCTCTCAATCTTCTAAACTCCAGTGAGTACAAGCCCAATCGACACAATCTCTCCTCATACATCATTCCTGCCATCCCAGGTATCAGCCTGGTGAATCTTTGCTGCACTCCTTCCATGGCAAGAACGTCCTTCCTCAGGTAAGGCGACCAAAACTGCACACAATACTCAAGGTGCGGTCTCACCAAGGCCCTGTACAACTGCAGCAAGACATCCTTGTTCCTGTACTCAAACCCTCTTGCTACGAAGGCCAACATACCATTTGCCTTCTTAACCGCCTGCTGCACCTGCATGCTTACCTTCAGCGACTGGTGCACAAGAACACCCAGGTCTCTTTACACTTCCCCTTCTCCCAATCTATTGCCATTCAAAAAATAATCTGCCTTCCTGTTTTTGCCACCAAAGTGGATAACCTCACATTTATCCACATTATAGTGCATTTGCCATGTTTCTGCCCAATCACCCAACCTGTCCAAATCATACTGGAGTTTCACGACATCCTCCTCACAGCATACCCTCCCACCCAGCTTTGTGTCGTCTGCAAATTTGGAGATATTACATCCAATTCCCTCGTCCAGATCATTAATATATATTGTGAACAGCTGGGGTCCGAGGACCGATCCTTGCGGTACCCCACTAGTCACTGCCTGCCACTCGGAAAATGACCCGTTTATTCCAACTCTTTGCTTTCTGTCCGCCAACCAGTTCTCTATCCAAGTCAATACCTTGCCCCCAATCCCATGTGCCTTAATTTTGCACGCTAATCTCTTATGTGGGACCTTATCAAAAGCCTTCTGAAAGTCCAAATACACCACATCCACTGGTTCTCCCTTATCTATTTTACCAGTTACATCCTCAAAAAATTCCAGTAGATTAGTCAAGCATGATTTACCTTTTGTAAATCCATGTTGACTTTGTCCGATCCTGTCACTGTTTTCCAAGTGCTCTGCTATTACATCTTTTACAATGGACTCTAGCATTTCCCCCACTACCGATGTCAGGCTTACCGGTCTATAATTCCCCACTTTTTCTCTACCACTTTTTTTGAATAGTGGGGTAACATTAGCTACCCTCCAATCCATGGGTACTGTTCCAGAGTCTATCGAGTTCTGGAAGATGACCAGCAATGCATCTACTATTTCTAGGGCCACTTCCTTAAGTACCCTGGGATGTAGATTATCAGGCCCTGGGGATTTATCAGCCTTCAGTTCCATCAATTTTCCTAACACCATTTCCCTACAAATACTGATTTCTTTCAGTTCCACCCTTTCATCAGACCCTTTGTTCCCCGGCATCTCTGGGAGGTTATTTGTGTCCTCCTTTGTGAAGACAGAACCAAAATATGTATTTAGTTGGTCTGCCATTTCTTTGTTCCCCATTAGAAATTCCCCCGATTCTGACTGCAAGGGACCTACGCTTGACTTCACCAATCTTTTTCTCTTCACGTATCTATAAAAGCTTTTACAGTCAGTTTTTATGTTCCATGCGAGCTTACTCTCATATTCTATTTTCCCCTTCTTAATTAATCCCTTTGTCCTCCTTTGTTGAATCCTAAACTGCTCCCAATCCTCAGGATTATTGCTTTTCTGGCCAATTTTTATTCCTTGGATCTTATGCTATCCCTAATTTCCTTTGTATGCCACGGTTGAGTCACCTTTTTTGTTTTATTTTTATGCCAAACTGGGATGAACAAATTCTGTAATTCATCCATTCGGTCTTTGAATGTTTGCCACAAAGGCCAACATCTTTCCTTGCAACAGTGACTACACTTCAAAAGGTCTTGGCTGTAAAGCACTTTGAGACATCTCGATGACGAATGGTGCTATATAAATGCAAGTCTATTTTTCTTTCGCAATGTCACAGAATAGTTATGTCATGGTCTTCTGGGATTGTTGCATGTTCTATAATACATTATAAGCTTACAGTAATTGAGCGCAACCATTCAGAAACGGTTTAAATGAGATCACTGATCCTCCGTGCAGAGCCAGTGTTGTGCATGCATTTCAAAACTAGCGTTCAAAATAAAGTGACGCCGAAGCATTCGCGAACCTGTCCAGCCTGGTGCGTACGAGTGCACATCATTACAGTGGAGTCACCCAGAGAAACCTTGCAGGCACCATCGTGCGGTCCTAATGGAGAAAACAGGTACAGCGAATCCAAACAATGCACACTGTATATGCTGTGAAAAATAAGTAGTTCAGAGTGTGTCAAGGGAATTAAACACTCAGAATTTGGATGACTTTCTTCCAAACATTGGCCCAGATATTCCGATCGTAGGCCTCCCGCGGGCGGAGGGCTGCGGTCTGGAAAAATCTGCGCCCTTACCGGAGGGCTCCCGGGAGGCGCAGAGTTCCGCTGCTGGGCCTCTCCAATCTGCCGGTGCGCAGGGCCAGGTATCCCAGAGGCACAGGTAATTCGCAGCGTCCCTGGGATCACGTGGGCCATGGGGAGCCAATCAGAGAAGGGAATCTCCCTTCATACATTTGACCGGAAGACCTGTCAAATCTATGAATGGAGATCACCCCCAAAACATAGTAAAACTTCAAATACATTTTTTTTTTAAATCACATTTTTAAAATGACTTGAAAGTCCAATAAATTAACTATTTTAAACAAAACTTTTAATTTTTAAAAAAATAATTAAAGTTTTGAACGGGGCGAAAAATAACTTACCTTTTTTTAAAGTATTTTTAAATGATAAATCAGTGGGAAAATGTTTTTTTTTAAACTTTTTTTCAACTCTTGTCCTGGTAAAAGCAAGCCTTACACCTGCTTTTACCAGACGCAAGAATTGTAAGGGTTTTCTGCGGGTGGAGGGTCTCCAAAAAGCTGAACTCTCCCCCCGCAGAGGCCCTTCTCCAGGGCAGTCGGAGGATCTGTCAAGAGCTTTCTTGACAGATCGGAAATGCCAGTTTTCAGCGCATGCCTGAAACCGGCATTTCCGATGTCCCTCAGGGTGAGTACACAGCGCGTACCCACCCGTAGGGGTCGGAATATCCGGCCCAATGCCGCTAATTGCTGGAAGTGCGAGCAGACAACAGCGAGGGCAGCGGGGCGCCTGGGACCGCCACTGAACAACGGGACCAACAATCTATCTCCTTAACCAATGGGATTTAAAGATTTTAGAACGAAAGAGAGGAACGTTGGCGAAGGAAATAGCAACAATTAGTCAAATTAGATAGAGGGAAAGAAAGATTGGATTAAGAGGGAGAGGAGAAAAGAGGGAAAGGAATAGTCAGAAAAAATTTAAACTTTTTAAAAACCTCTCGGAACAATTTACCACCTGCAGGAATGAGACGCCACAGTTTCAGTTGTTCCCTTTCTGGGCCGGAGAGGTTGAGTGACATTGCAGGAACATCAATCTCATCATTAAAAGGGTCCTTGCGTTGTGAAACACCAGCCTTAGCTTTCTGCGGCCAGTTTAATTTGTATTTACAGACGGGGCCTCGGTTTAATGCCTCGTCCGAAAGTCGGCACCTCCGACAGTGCAGCACTCCCTCAGCACTGCACCAGGAGTGTCCAGCCTGGATTTTGTGCTCAAGTCTCTGGAGTGGGACTTGGACCCACAACCTCCTGCCTCATAGGCGAGTGTGCTGCCCACTGAGCCATGGCTGATAGATGTGGTATTAGAATGTAGACTCACCTGAACAGGTAGACTCGGTTTAACATCTCCTCTTTAGGACAACACACCAACAATGAAGCATCGACCAAGATGATACGTTCTAGTCCCGGGGTGGGCCCTGATCCTACACACCCTGACTCAAAGTCAAGAGTGTTCCCAACTGAGTCAACCTGTTGCACAGGAACAGGAGGAGGCCATTCAGCTCCTCGAGCCTGTTACACAGGAACAGGAGGAGGCCATTCAGCTCCTCGAGCCTGTTACACAGGAACAGGAGGCTATTCAGCCCCTCGAGCCTGTTACACAGGAACAGGAGGAGGCCATTCAGCTCCTCGAGCCTGTTACACAGGAACAGGAGGAGGTCCATTCAGCCCCTCGAGCCTGTTACACAAGAACAGGAGGAGGCCACTCAGCCCCGCGAGCCTGTTACACAGGAACAAGAGGAGGCCCATTCAGCCCCCTCGAGCCTGTTACACAGGAACAGGAGGAGGCCCATTCAGCCCTGCGAGCCTGTTCCTCCATTCAATTAGATCGTGGCTGATCTGTATCTTGACTCCATCTGCCCGCCTTGGATCCATAACCCTTAGTACCCTTGCCTAACAAAAACCTATCAACCTCAGTTTGGTCAAATGTCCTATTGATTCCCAGTCATGTCATTTAAGGGTAACATTGGAACGAAGGCGACTGATGTTCAGCTGCAGGCTCCTTGATCTGTCTGCAACAATCTTGATGTGTCCTAACTTGGCTCACGGGGTGAAAATTGTAGTTTTACAAGACGCTTGTCAGGTTGAATTTTAACGACCTCCTCATTGACTTTAGTTTGACCTCCTGGCACAATGATGCCTGCATTATATTTGTCCCTTTGGTAAAGCAACGCACAGTAAGTCACACCAGAGCCCAGATTTGTGTGTTCTCTTCATAATCGTTTTCTTCTCCCCACCCAAACCGCACCCCCCCTCTCTGCCTCCCCCCTCCCCGCCCGCCCCCTGTCCTGGTTTGTTTTGGTTCATTTTCCCGCTGCTGTTCTAGAATTTCCTATCGGCTCCCTGGGAGCAGCTGCAATTGATTGAATCACATCATTGTAACCCGTGACCAAGTACCTTGCAAGATGTGTCGCCGGCTGTGATAATTAGTTTTACTCCGCGCTGGTGTGGAGCCTGGAAGAAGATGATCATCTTCAGATCAGTTCTTCAGCGGCGCAAGCCCTCATTTCTGAAAATGCAGATTGCCGTTCTGTCCCGTACCATTTAACCATTACAGCCCTCGCAGGCTCAGCCCCTTGGGCTGATCCTATCTGGTAACTGTCATACCCCCTGTGGCATTGCTCACAGCGAGTCGGCAGATAAGCGGTTTTATAGCAAAAGGGACATTCTCAACAAAGTGTGACGAGGATATTGTTACGGGATATTCTAGTTGTTCGCTTGCAAGAAGTGCACACCATTCACAGGACTAGATATGTATCACACCTATATGCATAAAATAATTTTCTCCTAAGTAGTATTCCGCTGGTCGTACCCTAAGTCCCGTTCAGCCATCAACTCCTGTGCTCGCTGACCTACATTGGCACCCGGCTGGCAACAGCTCGATTTAAAACTCTCGTCCTCTTGATAAAATCCCTCCAGGGCCCTGCCCCTCCCTATCCCTGTAACCTCCTCCAGCCCTACAATCCTCCCTATCTCTGTAACCTCCTCCAGCCCCTACAACCCTCCCTATCTCTGTAACCTCCTCCAGCTCCTACGCCCCTCCCTATCTCTGTAACCACCTCCAGCCCTACACCCCTCCCTATCTCTGTAACCACTTCCAGCCCTACACCCCTCTCTATCGCTGTCACCTCCTCCAGCCCTACAACCCTCCCTATCTCTGTAACCTCCTCCAGTCCCTACAATCCTCCCTATCTCTGTAACCTCCTCCAGCCCTACAGCCCTCCCTATCTCTGTAACCTCCTCCAGCCCCTACAACCCTCCCTATCTCTGTAACCTCCTCCAGTCCCTACAATCCTCCCTGTCTCTGAAACCTCCTCCAGTCCCCTACAACCCTCCCTATCTCTGTAACCTCCTCCAGCCCCACAACCCCTCCCTATCTCTGTAACCTCCTCCAGCCCCATACCCCTCCCTATCTCTGTAACCTCCTCCAGCCCTACAACCCTCCCTATCTCTGTAACCTCCTCCAGCCCCACAACCCCTCCCTATCTCTGTAACCTCCTCCAGCCCCACACCCCTCCCTATCTCTGTAACCTCCTCCAGCCCCTAAAACCCTCCCTATCTCTGTAACCTCCTCCAGCTCTACACCCCTCCCTATCTCTGTAACCTCCTCCAGCCCCTACAACCATCCCTATCTCTGTAACCCCCCTCCAGTCCCTACAACCCTCCCTATCTTTGTAACCTCCTCCAGCCCCTACAACCCTCCCTATCTCTGTAACCTCCTCCAGCACTACACCCCTCCCTATCTCTGTAACCTCCTCCGACCCTACAGCCCTCCCTATCTCTGTAACCTCCTCCAGCCCCTACAGCCCTCCCTATCTTTGTAACCTCCTCCAGCCCCTACAACCCTCCCTATCTCTGTAACCTCCTCCAGCACTACACCCCTCCCTATCTCTGTAACCTCCTCCGGCCCTACAGCCCTCCCTATCTTTGTAACCTCCTCCAGCCCCTACAACCCTCCCTATCTCTGTAACCTCCTCCAGCCCTACACCCCTCCCTATCTCTGTAACCTCCTCCAGCCCTACACCCCTCCCTATCTCTGTAACCCCCTCCAGCCCTACACCCCTCCCTATCTCTGTAACCTCCTCCAGCCCCACAACCCTCCGAGATCTCTGCGCTCCTCCAATTCTGGCCTCTCGCGCATCCCCTGATTTCCATCGCTCCACCATTGGCGGCCGTGCCTTCAGCTCCCTGGGCCCTAGGCTCTCTGTTGCCCTTCATTCCCCTCCGAGCTGGCTATGGAACAGTGTTGCGAGTTGATGACCTGTTCGTTCTGGAGCCCGAGAGAACATTCCACGGCGCAGGAAGGGTTATAAGTGCCAAAATGTCATTTTCTGTAAATGCAGGAGATTAATTCTCGTGCCTACTTTGTGTCCGGCCTGTTTTCTTTTTTGAAATAAAGGTTGGTGGGCAGGGCGGGGGGGGGAAATTCGGATCCCACCAGAGGCGCGCACAGCAGAAAGTTGAGAGATCGGTAGTCAGTGACCTTTGATTACCGCTGATACCTTTCCAGATCAATGCTATAGCAGCTCCTGCTCGCAACCCCTCCATCAGGCAGTCGCGTGTCAAGCTGACTGAATCATACGCGTCTTTGAAGCTCGTGACCGTGCTCGCGACACTTCTCCATTCAGCAGTCCGAATCTTTAAAAAGAAACATTTGTCGCTATTTCTAATTGAGAGTAAACAGTGGCCGCTAACCACAGCAGCTTTACGAAGCCGTTGACATGGTAATTTGCAGAGAGTTTATGGTGCAATTTCCCAGCATTAGAGCTTCATCCACTGGGAGCTCATATCAGGAACTCAGGCACGGTTTTATGTGCATCACAATCAGCGTCCCTTCCTCCCCGCAATATCTATTCATCATATCGAGCAGACAGAGAAGAGGTGATCTAATGACCGAGAATTACGTCCTGTCTACAGTCCAGAAACAGGCCGTTCAGCCCAACTGGTCCGTGCCGGTGTTTCTGCTCCACACGAGCCTCCTCCCGCCCCTCTTTATCTCACCCTATCAGCATATCTGATGTAAGAAAACTACTAGGCACTTGGTCTAAGCATTAAACAAAGCTTTAATCAACTGTTTTACAACATGGAGATCTAGTTGTGTCCTTCACTAGTTCCTGTTAAGAATGCCCTGCGCAAGCTGGGCCCGTGCCCGAGTATTTAGACTCTCCCTGGACAGCGCCACCCGCAGGCCGCTCAGTATTATTTCATAAGTCTTTCTTTCATGAATGACTGATTCATGTCAATATCCTTCTATTCCTTTCTCCCTCATGTAACCATCTAGCCTCCGCTTAAATGCATCTCTGCTATTCGCCTCAGCCACTCCCTGTGGTAGCGAGCTCCACATTCTCACCACTCTCTGGGCAAAGAAGTCCCTTCTGAAGTTTTGCGCAGACTTTGTACAAGGGGGTCGGTCACCAGCACGGGTCCTCGCAATACTAACCCTTTGATCTCATTGAAGCATACAAAATTATTACAGGGCTTGATAGGGTGGATGCTGGGAGAATGTTTCCCTTGGCTGGAGAGTCTAGAACCAGGGGCCACAGCCTCAGGATAAAGGGTAGGCCATTCAGGACTGAGATGAGAAGAAATTTCTTCACACAGAGGGTGGTGAATCTTTGGAATTCTCTACCCCAGAGGGCTGTGGAGGCTCAGTCTTTGGGTATATTCAAAACAGAAGTCGATAGATTTCTGACTAGTAAAGGCATCAAGGGATATGGCGATAGGGCCGGTGAATGGAGTTGGGGCAGAAGATCAGCCATGATCTCATTGAATGGGGGGTGGGGGAGGGTGTCAATTGAACATTTCAAAACTGAGAAATATCCCAAATCAGATATAATGTGCAAAAGCAAGGTAAGTCTATTGGGCATTCTAGCCTTGAAACTCCAGGTAAAGCAGGGGATCTTCAGAAAACTAATGCTCAGAGCTAAAAAAAAAGTAATGGGTCCCATTGCTCTCAGTCGAAGATTGAAATGTTTCTTCCTGAGGCCAAACCATCCCTTATTCGCAGTCAATGAGCAGAAGATCTAACCCGCCTTACAGGGGCTGCAGGGTGGAAATGTGTACAGCGTGATAACAATCCTCTCCTACCTTGGCTCTGCACTCCCACTGGTATTTCTCGGACAAGGAACCCTGAGGGGCAAGATTACCTGCTGCCAAACAATTGAGTATTCAGTCCTCGGCTGTGCTCGAATGCCGAAATCAAAAATAAAACATAAAAATGGATCGCAGTAAACGGCCTTATCAAAACTAACCGTAAAGTTCACTGAATTTGTTCCTGCTTAGGACCAGCGGATGAGATTATCCCCGCGCGTGTTACAAGTGAGGCGGCTGATTAGTTTGAACCTGCTTACAGAGAATTACATCGAATTTACAGCCCAGAAACAGGCCATTCGGCCCCACTGGTCTGTGCCGGTGTTTCTGCTCCACACCAGCCTCCTCCCACCCCTCTTCACCTCACCCCATCAACACATCCTTCAATTCCTTTCGCCCTCATGTGTTCATCTACCGCCCCTTAAATGCATCTATACTATTCGCCTCAACCACTCCCTGTGGTAGCGAGTTCCACATTCTCACCACTCTCTGGGTAAAGAAGTTTCTCCTGAATTCCCTATTGGATTTATTAGCGACTATCTTATATTGATGGCCCCTAGTTCTGGTCTCGTCCACAAGTGGAAGCATCTTCTCTGCGTCTATCCTATCGAACCCTTCCATAATCTTAAAGACCTCCATCAGTTCAACCCTCAGTCTTTTTTCTAGAGAGAACAACCCCAGCCTGTTCAACCTTTCCTGATAGGTATAACCTCTCAGTTCTGGTATCATCATTGCAAATCTTTTTTTGCACCTTCTCCAGTGCCTCTATATCCTTTTTCATAATATGGAGACCAGAAGTGTTCACAGCACTCTGAGTCTGGTCTAACCAAGGTTCTATACAAGTGTAACATAAACCCTCTGCTTTTCAATTCTATCCCTCTCGAAGTGAACCCCAGTGCTTGTTTTGCTAGACATCACCGATTGTCTTCACAGATGATGAACCTGACAAAACAAAATTGAGAGCAAGCAAACATCATTATCATGTTGATTCCATCAGCAGGAGCTCACAGTTTGATGAGCGCAGTCAGGGGCACAGGCTTAACAGGAGGATGTACTCGATTGATTCCTGGGCTGAGAGGGTTGTCTTACGAGGAGAGATTGAGTAGATTGGGCCGATCATCTCTGGAGTTTAGAAGAATGAGAGGTGATCTCATTGAAACGTGTAAGATTCTGAGGGGGATTGACAGGGTAGATGCTGAGAGGCTGTTTCCCCTGGCTGGAGAGTCTAGAACTATGGGACACAGTCTCAGGATAAGGGGTCGGCCATTTAGGACTGAGATGAGGAAGAATTTCTTCACTCAGAGGGAGGTGAATCTTTGGAATTCTCTGCCTCAGAGGGCTGTTGGTGCTGAGTCTTGGAGTATATTTGTTGTGTATGTAATATGTGTGCTACTTTGAACCTATGGACAGGACTGCACTACTTGTAGGGCGTAGTGATACGCAGTACCACTCCTGGCCATAGGGGTATAAATAGTACTATGGGTACTGATCTCCCCTCAGTTCCCGCCTGTGGGCATGAAGTAAAGACCTACGTATAGTCCCTACCTCCAACCAGTAAAGACCTGTTTTATTGTTACTGATTAAGTCTCAGTATTAATTACTTGAACAACTCACAGATTTAACACTGGCGACGAGTCTGATTCGGACCCTGCGGCAGTCACTCCATGGCAGCTTCTTCCACAGCCAGGACGTTGCAGAGAGGTTTCCACCCTCTCCACCCCACTGGAAGACATCCTGACCTCGGAGCCTCCATCGGCGACCGTCAGCTTCTTCTCCAGCTTGGTGGTGGGTAAGCCGTTGTCTGAGCCGGGCAGCGACGCGACAGGCAGTTGGCCGCACGAACGGGGCTGGGGGAGCTGGAGGAATAGGGCGCGAGAGCCGCTTCGAGCGGGAGGCGTTTCAACAGAGCGATCGCATCTCCTGATAAGAGCCGAGAGCCGCTTCGCGATCCAGCGATCGCATCCGCTGATAAGGGCCGCACTCGGGCGATCGCGGCGAAGATAAGGGCCGCACTCGGGGGCTGAAGGGAGACGGCGTTGGGGGACGAGTGAAGACCGCCAAGCGCGGGAAAACCGCCATTTTGTGGGCGGAGGACGACGGCAAGAGCGGGAAGCCGCCATCTTGGATAGCAGTAAAAAAAAAAAAATCTGAGAAATTGCAAATCTACAATGCCTAAACACGGGAATATTAGCATCTTTGATAGTGACCTCGAAGATTGGGCCATATATGTTGAAAGAGTAAAAAATTATTGTAAGGCCAATAAAATTCGTGACCAAGATAAAGCTCTAACATTATTAAATTTAATGGGTGCGAAGACATACGGGCAATTGAAACACCTGTTATCACCAGATGAACCGGCGGATAAGACGTTCGATGAGATTGTTACTGTCCTGAAAGATCATCTAAACCCCACGCCGCTGATGCTAGCGGAACGATTTAAATTTTACAACAGAAGGCAGCTACAGCATGAAAGCAATGCTGATTATTTGCTGGAATTGCGTAAATTAGCGAAATATTGCCAGTTTGGAACGGGACTGACAGAGGCACTTCGAGACAAATTTGTGTGTGGTTTATTTAAACAGGATACACAAAAGCGATTGCTCGAGGAGAATGAGCTGACGCTTGAGAAGGCGGTCACTATGGCAGCAGCACACGAAGCCGCAGCGAGAGGCACGGCAGTAATGCAGCTACGGTCACCGGAGCTCAGTGCACACAAATTGGGTGTGAGTTCTGGCAAATGTTATCGTTGTGGAAAGACAACGCATGATCAGAACCAGTGTTGGTTTAAAAACCAAGAATGTAGAACTTGTGGTAGGCTTGGACATATAGCTAGAGTATGCAGGTCAGGGAAGAAGACCAACAACAAGAAGTCACCGCAAGGAAAATACGCAAAGGTACACAAGGTGACCGAACAGGAGTCCGATTCAGACGCTAGCAGTAATGAACTGGCTAGCTTAAGCTGTAATGAACTGGCTAGCTTAAGAGTACTCAACGCTGGTAAGGGTGCAGACCTCCAGACAATTTGGGTTACTCTTCAGATAGAAGGAGTCCAAGTAAAACTGGAATTGGACACTGGATCGGCATTGACGGTCATAAATAAGAAAGATTACGGAAAGTTATTCCAACATATTCCCCTACAGGATATGGGGATTATATTGAAAACATACACGGGGCAAAGAGTGTACCCCATCGGGAAAATAGAGGTTGCAGTGGTCCACAAGGGCGAAGACAGTCAAATAATGGACTTATATGTGATATCTGAAGGAGGTCCTCCACTACTAGGACGGGAGTGGATTAGGAAAATGAATATGGACTGGCATTTCCTACAAACAATAACGAGTGAGAACTCGGTGAAGATAGTCGGCCCAGACTCTGGAACGGATGATGGTAAGCCCAACTCAGGTGCAAAAGACAAAGTTTCAGCACAGAATTCCACTGAGCAACAACAACATAGTTTAACTGTGGATTCTGAGTCTGGCAAGTCTACTGATGTGCCCATTTCTGAGGGACACCGGGCTCGAACTCAACTCCATTTCAAACTACAACAGCAATTAGAACAAATGCTTCGCCGTTTTGAGCAAGAGTTGAATGCAACGAAAGAGTTCTTTGATATAGAGTTGGAGAATCTGGAAAGACAACAGAAGCAGCTGATGGAGAAAATGGAGCAGGAGCACACAAAACGTCTGATGTCAGAGGAGTTAACGGTCAGCCAACTCCTGCATATGCTGAAGGACAGGACTCTGAAATGGGAAAAACTTGAACACGAACTTCAATATTCAAACGAAAGGGGTTCGGAGCTCTCAAAGGTTATTGGAAGAGCTGAGGTGGCAACACAGACTGAGATGACTGCAACAGAGCAGCCCTTGGATGCCAAAAGTACGCTGACTCACGTCAACGTAGAACAACAGACCGCTGAAACAGCTGCTCCGGTAGAGGGATTGAATAGTCCGATCAATCAATCTCCAAAAGAAGTTGAAGTAGTAAAATCTCAAATGAGGTCATTAGTAAACGACTTGCTGAAAGCCCAGAAAAAGCTGGATGAAGAGGTACGCATGAAGAAGTCTCTTCAGGAAAGATGTCTGGACTTGGAACAAAAGCTGGCTAACGCCCAGCTGGGTATGGAGGAAATAGAAGACCCTCTCGCTGGCCTAGATCAGGACGACACCGAATATTACTATGTCCTGTCCTGCCCAACTTGTAACTTCGACTCCCACCATACAGAAATCATGGAGGAGCACCGAAAGTCTACGGAACATCGGGAGAAGGTGGCTCTACTACGGAAAAAGGAGGAAGAGAAGGAGGAACTGCGCATGCAGCTGGCAGCTGACAGTGGAGCCCAGAGAGTCTCCAAGAAGCAGAAAAGGAAAAGTCGAAACAGAAGATGACCCATCTGAACCATTATTACCTCTACCAGATCACACACGTGGTCCCTCCGAACGGAGCCAATTCAGTTCGGAAGTTCAAACTGTTAAATCCATAAAAGGACTATTGAATGAGTCACTCCAGCAACGTGAACCGACTACACCACAGAGATTGAATCTGTGAACTGTTTTCCGCAGAGACTGAATCTGTGATCTGTTTTGACATGAAGTTATCTATGTATCTATGTTATTCTGTTATGTAAACCTGAAGTTATATATGTATATATGTTATTACGTTATGTTAAATGGGGAGATGACTGTAAAGCTAGGAAGGGAGGAATGTTGTGTATGTAATATGTGTGCTACTTTGAACCTATGGACAGGACTGCACTACTTGTAGGGCGTAGTGATACGCAGTACCACTCCTGGCCATAGGGGTATAAATAGTACTGTGGGTACTGATCTCCCCTCAGTTCCCGCCTGTGGGCATGAAGTAAAGACCTACGTATAGTCCCTACCTCCAACCAGTAAAGACCTGTTTTATTGTTACTGATTAAGTCTCAGTATTAATTACTTGAACAACTCACAGATTTAACAATATTCTAGACTGTGATCGATTGATTTTTGGACTCTAGGGGAATCGAGGGATATGGAGATCAGGAGGGAAAGTGGAGTTGAGGTCAATGATCAGCCATGATCTTACTGAATGGCGGAGCAGGCTCGAGGGGCCGTATGGCCGACTCCTGCTCTTACACCTTATGTTCTCGTATGTTGGGAGTGCTGCGGTGTGAAACCCATTTTGTGTGAGGAAATATCTGTTTCAAAGTTAGCATTTGACAAGACCATAAAGACCTGAAAACATTGTTCATTCTCACTTGCTACCAGTTGGTGAAGGATTTACCGATTTAATGTTTACACTGCGAAAGCAGAGGGAGACGTACTTTACCACAGACGGGCCATTGAAATGGTCACAGGCACACACATATAATCAGCGAACACATGAGAATGAATCCCTCCTAAATCCTTCAGCCTCAACATTCAAGTAGGAATTTCTGTCAACTTGCGTGATGCAAGAACAAAATGTAATCTCTGAGGAAAAATGGAAGAAATTTGTGTCGTAGTGCAGTGGTTTTAAGACAGGTGGCTCTCCCTGCTTTATTTATAAGATCTCATTCTGAATTCCAGGCTCATATAACTTATTAATAAGTTATATCATTTGCACAGCACCTTATCGCACCAAATCTCAAATGAATGACTTTGGAAGCGGAGTTAGGTAAACACACGGCAGCCACTCGGCAACAGTGGCAGCCAAGCAGCCCCGAAGTGAACGATCGGCGAGTCTGTTCTTCGTGGTAGTGGTTGCTGGGGGAATGTTGGTCAGGACGTGCGGAGAAAGATAGAAACATAGGAGCAGGAGTCGGCCATTCGGCCCTTTGAGCCCGTGCCGGCTCTCTGCAAGAGCACTTCAGCTAGTCCCACTCCCTCGCCCTTTCCCCGTAGCCCCGCAATATGATCATGGCTGATCCTCTATCTCAATACCATATTCCCCCTCTCTCCCCATACCCCTTGATGCCTTTTGTGTCTAGAAATCTATCTATCTCCTTCTTAAATACATTCAGTGTCTTGGCCTCCACAGCCTCCTGTGGTAGAGAATTCCACAGGTTCACCACCCTCTGAGCGAAGAAATTTCTCCTCATCTCAGTCCTGAATGTCCTGCCCCGTATCCTGAGACTGTAACCCCTCATTCTCGACCCCCCAGCCAGGGGAAACATCCTCCCTGCTTCCAGTCTGTCTAGCCCTGTCAGAATTTTATACGTTTCAATGAGATCCCCTCTCATTCTTCTAAACTCTAGTGAATATAGGCCTAGTATACCCAATTTCTCCTCATCCGACAGTCCTGCCATCCCAGGAATCAGTCTGGTGAACCTTCGCTGCACTCCCTCTATGGCAAGTATATCCTTTCTTAGGTAAGGAGACCGAAACTGCACATAGTACTCCAGGTGTGGTCTCACCAAGGCCCTGTACAACTGTAGTAACACATCCTTGCTCCTATACTCAAATCCTTCACTCTTCATTTCTCTCCAAATCGTGTTGTGGGTTCTTCAGTGTCCAGCTGAACCAGTGGAACAGGCAACATGGAGCCTTCGTTTCACATCTCATTCACCAGACGCCGCCTATAACCGTGCAGCACTCTGCCATGATGCACTGGAGGTAATCGGCTCAATCCTGGTACGGAGTTCAATGTGATAATGACCAGATAATCTGTTTTAGTGATGTTGGTTGAGGGATAAATATTGACCAGGACACTGGGGAGAACTCCCCTGCTCTGCCAATAGTGTCATGGGATCTTTTACGTCCACCTGAAAGGGCAGACAGGGCATCGGTTTAACAAAAGTCGGCTCCTCAGACAGTGCGGCGCTCCCTCAGCACCGCACTGGATGGAGTGTCAGCCTAGATTTTTGTGCTCAAGTCTCTGGAGTGGGACTGTGAGCCTAGAACCTTCTGACTCACAGGCGAGAGTGCGGCCCACTGAGCCACGACTGACCCCTCTCATTGTGGCTTTAGTCACAAGTCTCCTTAGCTGGTTCTGCAGTTATCACAGTGCCGTCCAACATCCATTCCAAACGAGTAATTGGAAACGTACAAGTCACGAACCAAAAAAATCCCATGGCACTATTTCGAAGAAGAGCAGGGGAGTTATCCCCAGTATCCTGGCCAATATTTCTCCCTCAAGCAACATAACAAAAACAGACTATCTGGTCATTTTCACATTGCTGTGTGTGGGAGCTTGCTGTGTGCAAATTGGCAAATTGTGCACATTACAACAGTGACTCCACTTCAAAAAGTACTTCATTGGCTGTAAAGCGCTTTGAGACATCCAGTGGTCGTGAAAGGCGCTGGAGAAATGTAAGTCTTTCTTTCTTTCTTTCTTTCTTTCAAAGCTTATCCCAATTTTGTCATTGGTCTCGACAACTCCTGAGGAGTTGTCTTTGGTTTGGCACGGGTTTGATGCCGAGACTAATCCATGATAACAGGAGTAATTGACCCTGGTCAAGCAACCTCCTCACCAACAGGTCTTCTGCCAAACAGAGAGCGAGAACAACCTATGTACAATAAGGCACCAGAATTGTTTAGGACAATACTGTGTAAAAAAAAAAGGCATGGTGTCCGGTGGCCATGTAGTTAGAAGCTCTGGGTGAGACCAGAATGGTGTCGGGTTCAAGTCCCAGCTAGGGCCTTAAATATAGGCCAAGACAGGAAAGGCTAGATTAATGAATTTAATGAGGTCAGTGAGCTCAGTGTGGAGTAAGACCTGAGTCAAACTCAGTGATAGCTGTAGGGAGTGCCACCAGAGGCTGCTGGTTTTATTACAACAAAAGGTTTCGCCCCCTCCAAAAAAATCACAAAAACCTCATCCATTGTCGATCGTGGGATTCGAACCCAGGACGATTCTCTTTAAACACTCAAAGGAGAAAAAAAATGGCAGGGATCTGGGGAAAGAGAGGAAATATGGGGGGGCGGGGGAGAGTGGGGCTAACTGGATTGCTCTTCGAAAGAGCCGGCACAGACTCGATGGGCCGAATGGCCTCCTTCTGTGCCGTACCACTCTAGGACTCTGTGACGGTAGAAGGCAGCATTGAATGACATGCGTAACGTTACTCGGGTGGCTACGTCACTGCAGAAGGAGATTAAAGGAGCTACGAAAGGGCTCAATGCATCACTCTGCAGGTTGGCTTGACGGAACATCTCGGGGTTGTTCTTGAAGATCTGAAAAAGCAGTTCTTCGAGTTACCATCTGTTGGGAAGATCCTCTTGAGGCTTCAGAAGTAAAAGAGAATTAGATGTAAATTTACGGCGCAGAAACAGACCATTCGGCCCCCACTGGTCTATGTCGGTGTTTCTGCTCCACACGAGCCTCCTCCCACCCCTCTTCATCTAAACCCCATCAACATATCCTTCCATTCCTTTCTCCCTCGTGTGTTTATCCCCTCGGCTCAGTGCTAACATTCTCGCCTCTATCAGGAGGTCGTGGGGTCAAGTCTCCTCTGGTATCAGACCACATTTTAGGTTTAAATTATTGAGTGAATTTATTGAACAACAGATGAACAAGCAAGTAAATAACAGTAATATAATACATTATTTATGGTGGAAATGCTTCAATTGAACAGCTCGAAAGGAGAGCAATAAAACTTCATCATCCAAATTCTTTCAGGGATAACTTTATATAACTGCAGCATTCGCTAGAAAAGAGAAGGCTGAGGGGTGACCTGATGGAGGTCTTGAAAATCATGAAAGGGTTTGATAGACGTAGAGAAGATATTTCCACTTGCTGGCGAGGCCAAAGATATAAGATAGTCACTAATAAATCCAATAGGGAATTCAGGAGAAACTTCTTCACCCAGAGAGCGGTGAGAATGTGGAACTCGCTACCACAGGGAGTGGTTGAGGCGAAGAGCAGAGATGCATTTGAGGGGAGGCTGGATTACGTGAGGGAAAAAGGAAGAGAAGGATATGCTGGTAGGGTGGGAGGAGGCTCGTGTGGAGCATAAATACTGGCTGAATTGTCTGTTTCTGTGCTATAAACTCAACGTAAAGGACTTGCATTTATATAGCGCCTTTCATGCCCTCAGGACGTCCCACAGTGCTTCAGAACCACTGAACTAGTTTGGAAGTACAGTCACTGTTGTAATGTAGGAAACGTGGCAGCCAATTTACGCACAGCAAGCTCCCACAAACAGCAAAGAGGTAATGACCAGAAAATCCGCTTTCTAGTGATGTTAGTTGAGGGCTAAATATTCGCCCCAGGATGTATAATTCTATGTAAAAATGAAATCAGCTGGGACAGAGGGTGACCTTGGCTGCCTCTCAGAATGAGGAGGAACAGCGTTTCCCTTAAGCCCAGAGTTGATGTTGCTAGTTTGTGTCTTGTACTGGCTGAACGGGAAGTCGGTATCAGGGTTTTATTTTCAGCCTCTGAACACTTTGCTGATGGACAAGGATGTTCATTCCCAATAGCAGGCTGGGCACGGGGTTGTCTCTGTGCAGCACACTTCAAAACACAATCGTAATTCCTCGTGAAGACGTACGATTGCCATGAACAGTTGTTTACTTTATGCTTCGATGAATTCAGACTGTTCTGGAGCTAATACATGCAGCTGCATAGATTCAGTTCAATCTATCCTCTGGTGTCCTTAACCCACAGATACCAGCAGAACTCTTTTCTCCCAGTTGAAGAATGAAAAAGGGGCGATCACACTGCTGGGAGTGTACTACCGACCCCCAGTCAGAGGGAGATAGAAGAGCAAATATGTAGGCAAATTTCTGAGAAGTGCACAAACTATAGGGCAGTAATAGTCGGGGATTTCAACTACCCCAATATTAACTGGGATAGAATTAGTGTGAAGGGTATGGAGGGTGCGGAATTCCTAAAATGCATCCAGGAGAACTTTTTTAGCCAGTATGTAGTAAGCCCAACAAGGGAGGGGGGCAGTTCTGGACTTAGTTTTAGGGAATGAAGCTGGGCAGGTAGAAGGCGTATCAGTGGGAGAGCATATTGGAGGCAGTGATCATAATTCAGTTAGATTTAGGGTAGCTTTGGAAAAGGACAAAGATAGACCAGGAATAGACGTTCTCAATTGGGGAAAAGCTAATTTTACTAAGCTGAGATGTGATTTAGCCAAAGTGGACTGGAAGCAGCTACTTGAGAGTAAATCAGTGTCCGAGCAGTGGGACACATTCAAGGGGAGATAGTGGGGGCTCAGCGCAAGTATGTTCCCTTAAAGAAAAAGGGTGGGACGAACAAATCGAGAGCCCCCTGGATGTCGAGGGGCAGACAGGGTAGGATAAAGAAAAAAAGGGAGGCTTATGACAGGTACCAAGTGCTCAATACCATAGGAGCCCTGGAGGAGTAGAGAAAGTGCAGGGGTGAAATTAAAAAGGAAATTAGGAAAGCAAAGAGAGGAGAGCATGAAAACATGTTGGCAGGTAAAATCAAGGAAAACCCAAAGATGTTTTATAAATACATTAGGAGCAAGAGGATAACTAAAGAAAGATTAGGGATTATTAGAGACCATGAAGGTAAACTATGTGTCGATGGTCCCTAATGAATACTTTGCGTCTGTTTTCATAAAAGAGAGGGGCGATGCAGACACTGCAATCAGGGGGGAGGAGTGTGAAATATTAGATGAAATAAACATAATGAGAGAGGAAGTATTAAGGGGTTTAGCATCTTTGAAAGTGGATAAATCCCCAGGCCCGGATGAAATGTATCCCAGGCTGTTAAGAGAAGCAAGAGAGGAAATAGCAGAGGCTCTGACCATCATTTTCCAATCCTCTCTGGTTACAGGTGTGGTACTGGAGGACTGCTAATGTCATACCATTGTTTAAAAAGGGATAGTGGTGGGAAAATTATTGGAAAAAATTGAGGGACAGGATAAATCTTCATTTAGAAATACCAGGATTAATCAAGGACAGTCAGCATGGATTTGTTAAGGAGAGGTCGTGTCTGACTTACTTGATTGAATTTTTTGAGGAGGTAACAAGGAGGGTCGATCAGAGTAGTGCGTTTGATGTAGTCCATTTTGATTTTAGCAAGGCTTTTGATAAGGTCCCACATGGCAGACTGGTCATGGAAGTAAAAGCCCATGGGATCCAAGGCAAAGTGGCAAGTTGGTCCAAAGTTGACTCAGAAGTAGGAAGCAAAGGGTTATGGTCAATGGGAGTTTTTGTGACTGGAAGGCTGTTTCCAGTGGGGTTCCGCAGGGCTCAGTACTGGGTCCTTTGCTTTTCGTGTTATATACCAATGATTTAGACTTGAATGTAGGGGGTATGATTAAGAAGTTTGCAGATGATACTAAAATTGGGCCGTGTGGTTGATAATGAAGAAGAACGCTGCAGACTGCAGGAAGATATCAATGGACTGGTCAGGTGGGCAGAACAGTGGCAAATGGAATTTAATCCAGAGAAGTGTGAGGTAATGCATTTGGGGAGGGCTAACAAGGCAAGGGAATCTATCTATCTATCTATCTATCTATATAAAGCGGTTGGTCTGTCTGTCTGTCTGTCTGCTATACACTCAAAAGTTATAGAGCATACCTACACATATGTTATATCAAAAGAAAGCTGATGATCAGGGGAGTGTCATAGGTGTATTTACTTTTTGGTCAGACAAAAATTGTTCCGACAGTATACAAAAAACGTTCAAAAATCCGCTCATTAGTGGTTGACCAATCCTACCGCTCATTAGCGTTGAGTGACGTGATGGTTGACCAATTGGGGGGGTGTTTCATGGCGTTTGTGGGCAGGGCCTAATTCTTCAAACTGCCGAGCGGGAGCTGAGCTGAAGTGAGTGGCGGCCATTAAAGACCAGCCGGGCCTGAAGCGCTGGCGGCCG